>NC_079442.1:51064942-51069942 GCF_903798145.1 Danio aesculapii
AAAAGCAGTTTTTAATTAAGAACCATTTTAAGGTCAATTTATGAGCCCCTTAAGGCTATATATTTTTCGATAGTCTACAGAACAAACCATCGTTATACAATAACTTTGCCTAATTACCCCAACCTGCCTAGTTAACCTAATTAACCTAGTTAAGCATTTAAATGTCACTTTAAGCTGTATAGAAGTGTCTTGAAAAATATCTAGTCAAATATTATTTACTGTCATCATGGCAAAGATCCTCAAAGATCCTCCAAATGTTCCTCACTGCCTGATAGATATACAATATAAAGTGGGTGTCAGACTGGACAAGAAGCACTGCAATTAATTCCATTTCCCCCTGCCATGTCTTTAAAACGTGATAGTTAATTTACCCCCGTATTTTCAATAGAGTTTTTACGCTAGCCTGCTGATCCTGATGGCGCTAGTGTTACATGGTCTATCATCTCGTTTATGCTTGAACAACTAAATGAATGCTTAGTTTATTTAACTGATTGTATTTTAATTACGTTACAATGTCGATGCTGTAACCTTATATAATTTTAAATAGTCACATAAACCTTTCACTGGAAGTTTACCACTGGCTGAAAAACACTACCTGTGCATATAGCCTATTGCTGTTTTTAAGTTAGAGGACTTTAAGACATTAATAAAATGCAATTAATCAGTAATTTAATCAATAATATAAACAATTCTCTATCCCTGTTGAAAAAATACAGCTTAAACAAGCCTAAGCTGGTTGGCTGGTTTTAGCTGTTCGACTGGGCTCGGTTTTAGCCATGTTCAGCCTGGTCTGAGGCAAAATCCATTCTGTATATTTCACGAATAAATTGTATTAAGTCAATACAGACATGAGTACAGAGGCACACTGAAGTCATGAGGCTAAAACGCTGATTATAGCGTCCCCACGACCACACTGTACCCAGGATATTGGAAATTCTTCACCCCTGCCTAAGCTTTCAAAAACTTGTGGTTTCGGTCACCTGACAAATTTTTTCACCCACTCCAACAAGGTTTTATTCCGCACCCGACTGCTCCCGCAAGTATATTCAGTCTTTGTTCACTTGCTGCCCGCTTAGTATGATGTTCTACCCGACCCCATCGTTCCTGCTAAATTTACATCTGGTTTCCAAAATGTCATGTTTAAATTGGGTACTATCAAAAGAGGGAGATAACAAATAAAACTGTAGGTTGTCCAAGGATTGTAGGCTAATTGTCAGTTTTGTTTGCTCCTTTGTGATGAGACATGAGTGCTGTCTTAAACCTGAGGTTCCAGTCTTGTGACTGCTAATGGGTAAAACTTTGAGGTATTATCACATCGCTTTGAGGACCGTTATACAGACTGTGCGAATAAAATGCATGTGCAGAAAGCACATGGTCACGTGTTCATGTCCCCTACAAAAAGTTTCTGCAGTTTTTTTAAAGGGCACCTATGGTAAAAAATCTACTTTTCAAGCTGTTTGGACAGACATATGTGCATGTATGGTGTATAGACCGTCATATTGGGGTGATATAAGCACACCCAGTGCTTTTTTTTTTTTTCAATTTAACAACATAAAAAACGGTGGACCAATTGGAGCGGTTTTCAAATCGACCGCAACTTTACGTAGGAGAGCGGTCCCCCCGCCCACCAATATTGATTGACAGGCGCGTCATCATATCCTCAGTTTGTTGATTCAGGTCCGCCATTTTCAGCGTGAGTCGAAGCGATATCACTAAAGGAACACGCTAGCTCTATTTTTAGATGCAAGGCTCATTGGGCTCAACACAAGATCAATATTCTCCACATTATCGCTCTAATCGGAATTATTGGTTGTATCTTTAGGTAGGTTTGCAAACATGTGTACTTCTCATTGAGTCTACCTTATACTTCAGCCGTTTGCATTTCTCCCGATCCCAGAAGCTCCCTGTGATCTTAACTAGCATGCGTTTTAGAATAGTAAACATCGGTTTCTATCAGGGTACACTCAAGTTGACGGCTGGGCGCCGCGGACCGCTGCAGAAACCTATGTTTAGAATTCAAAAATGCGTGGCGCAACGATTCGGGACACTTCATGTTTCTGCCACGCCACAGAGAGTGTCTGGTGTGCCGTGTCGCGGCTTCGAACAGCGCATCCGGTGCCTCAGTCAAAGTTAATTCAGTGTGCGTGGTTATTAGTTTCTGTGTACAAGCTCGGCCCCCTTGTTACGTTGGCGGGAACCCGAAACTAATTTACATGTGAAGCAACACACCCCTAAATCAGCGAGCTGTGAACACGCCCCCAACATGACTCTTTTTAACACATTATAGTAAAAAAATCTCAATTGTGTTTTAAACTGAACCTAAACTGGCACACTCAGAAGAACCATAATATTAATATTAAATCATAAAAAAGAATTAAACTATGGGCCCTTTAAAGGAATCCTGCAGTTTTAGTTAACTTCTGAAAAGAGACGTTTTTTGGACTGTTTTATTTAAAGGGCACCTAGATTAGCCCTTTTTCCAGATTTAATATAAGTGTTTTGCGTCTCCAGAATGTGTCTGTAAAGTTTCACCCATCAGATTTTTCATTATACCTTTTTTAAGATTCTATTTTATAAATTTTTTCTCTAGGTGGCTGTTTTGTCGTACTGTGCCTTTAAGGCTAGTTCTCCCTGCCTACCATTTCTACGTGCCTTTCTGCGTGCCTTAATCTCCTCCCTCAGCTGCGTCAGACAACAGACAGAGTTAAAGGAAGCAGATCTCACGTAGCGTTTGTGAGAAATACTACAGTAAGAACTTTACCAATGAGTATTTGTTGTGCAGTTGCATCGATGAGTCACACACAATGTCGTTACAAAGTTTATGCGCGCACACACACAGATACACAGCGCAGACACACACGCACACAGAGAGAGACAGACAGAGCGCGTTTAGCTTTGCACTCTTTTTGCACACAAATGTGACAGGATACAAGTGAATCTCCACTGCTGTGTGGATATCTGTTATGTTAATGTACAAAATAAACCTGATTCCTTTATAATTGTTCTGACACCTGGCTGTGCTAATGAAGTAAATCTGAAGTGAATCACTGTAATTCATTACACACATGCTCTGTTTTAAAACATGTTAAACATGTGAAACTCACTCTTGATCACATTTGATGATGATGATTGATGATCCTAGCAAACTGAACACCTTTTATTCCCGGTTGCTTTGCGCACATTTGGTCTTGTTGATATGATTATACAGGTGACTACCAGGACATGTTAATACGCGCAGCTGTCAATCAATATTGGTGGGAGGGGGGACCGCTCTCCTACGTATAGTTGCGGTCGATCTGAAAACCGCTCCAATTGGTCCACCGTTTTTATGTTGTTAAATTGAAAAAAAAATGACTGGGTGTGTTTATTTCACCCCAATATGACGGTCTATACACCATACATGCACATATGTCTGTCCAAACAGCTTGAAAAGTAGATTTTTCACCATAGGTGCCCTTTAAGTATACTGCAGTATTACTGCAAAACAACTGAAGTACATCTACAATACAACTGCAGTACGACTACTATTTTTCCTGCTCGGTGGACAATGGTTTCCAAATGAGTTGTATTGCTGAAGTACTACCACGATATGTTGTATTGCACTTTTCAGAAATATAAGTAACTACAGAAATACATCTACAATATGGCGATACATTTAAAAACTGAAGTGTACTTTTAATACTTATCTACCTAAGTGCAATAAATGATTCACCATATACCATTAAAACTCAACCACAATATTAAGAATCAAGTTTTCAGTCAAGTGCAGTAAAGATGGACTTGTCTTTACTCCAGTTTACTGCACCTTATACTGCTGTTGAACTGTGTTTATACTTCATTGTATTGCAATTTTGCTATTGTACTTAATTTTTGTGTTTTGTCCGGAATCACTGGAGGGGCGGGGCACGGATGCGTTGGAGAGAGGAGGGGGAGGGGCTGAGAGGGGCACTTCAGCCAATAAGAGTTCAGGGGCAGTGGGTCTACCCACCGGGCCACCCCCCTGTGCACGGCCCTGACGATTATAGTCTGTTTTCTTTCAAAATCAGCGATCTCCACTTGCTGAGTGATATCCGATATAAAGTGGGTCTCAGAATGTACAAGAAGCACTGCAGTAAATTACATTTTCCCCAGCCATGTCTTTAAAATAGGAACATTTATTTACCCCAGTATATTCAATGGAGCTTCTGTGCTAGCCTGCTAATCCTGACGGGCGCATGCGTGTAGACGGATTTATCTCGCTTTGCGCTTGAGCAGCTAAATGAATGACAAAGTCTATTTAACTGATTATATTTTATTACATTCCAACATCAATGCTGTAAAAGAAAGGAAGCCACATTAACCATTCAACGGAAGTTTTTCAGCTCGCATATACCCTATTAAAGCCATTCACTTGGATATTCTCACAGGATATAAAGACTACAGTATATGCTAACTGTGGCTTCATGCTGCCTTTAGCTTGTACATTGGGTTGTGAACAGATGGCAAACATCTGAACAACTCAACCCAACCCAGGCTCATTCTGAAAACGTACCTCCACGGGCGTTTCTGGAGACCGCGAAATATGTCCCGGCGGCATGTTTTTCTGCAGTTTTTGTTTCCGCGAATCCGCCAGAGGTCGCCGTGTACGCTTTTCGAGATCTTAAATTTCCCTTGCGAGTGCCATTCGCGCCTGCTGTTCTCACGTAAACCCACCAGAGGCCGCTGTCGACTCACTTTTGGACAGACTTTCTGACTGACTGAGCGAACGATCGGCTAACCCACCCTCCCCCTTCCCCAAACCCAACCAATTTTATCGATTGACCCGTCCACCCACTTCCCTAAACCCAACCAACACGTTTCAAAAGCAATCCAAAACAATAAAAGCCCTCGTCTGACTTTTTTTTTTTTTACCACATCCTCACTCTGCTGTTCAATTGTTTGTTTTATATTTTGGATTCTGTTTTTGTCTTACCTGCTTTCTGGAACCGCTCTTCACCGGACTCGAACCCCTGTCTTCGTGG
>NC_079442.1:51074942-51102442 GCF_903798145.1 Danio aesculapii
TATTTCATGTATTATTATTATATTATTATTATTATTATTATTATTATTATTATTATTGTTATTATTATTATTATTATTAACCACTTAATATGTTAAAGTAGACTTTTATTTTATGTATTAACTATTATTAGCATCATCATCATCATCATTTCAAAACAGCAATACAATTTTATTTCCATGAATAAGGCCAGTGCATTCAATTCATTTTTCATAAATTTTCCTTCAGCTTAGTCCCTTATTTATCAGGGGTCACCACTGCGGAATGAACCGCCAACTATTTCAGCAGATGTTTTACACAGCAGATGTCCAGCTGCAACCCAGTATTGAGAAACACCCATACACTCTCATTCACACACACACACACACACTACAGCCAGTTTAGTTTGTTCAGTTCGTCTATACCACATGTGTTTGGACTGTGGGGGAAACCGGAGCACCCAGAGGAAACCCACATCAACATGAGGAGAACATGCAAACTCCACACCGAAATGCCAACTGGTCCAGCCAGGATTCGAACCAGCGACCTACTTGCTGTGAGGTGACAGGTGCTAAGCACTGAGCCACCGTGCCGCTGCATTCAATTCATCCAGTAAAAACTGAACGTCCTAAATCTGCATTCATAATCTCTGTTAAATTACAGCTCAAATACATGTTTAACTTTCTTCCTAAATAAGCATTAGTGCGTCTCTACTCCGACACTGTCTGTAACTCTCGGTGTGTTTGATCCTGGAGCGCAGGATAACCTGTATCTGCATTTCAAACATGACGGCCGCCTCATTATCCCACAACTCCTGGAATTTGTTTGCGCTGTAGCCCAGTCTGAGGGATTGTGGAGAAGCAATCACTCCGTTCAGCCTAATTTGCCAGAAGTCCATCCATAACTAGATGAAGGAAGGTCTGGTTTAATCCGCTGTCAGTGTGGTGTGGTGGTGTTGCGTGTGTGTGTGTGTGACCCCCCCTTAAACACGCAGCCTCCGGGATAAAAGTGCAAACAGGATTTAGAGTGTAATCCCTGCAGATTGTTTGTGTCTTTCCTCTGCTCGTCTTCGCCAGCTTGTTGTGTTCTCGTCCACACCCTGTAGAGTTCAACAGATGGAGAGAGTAAGAAGCATGAAGATGAAGCGTGTGTGTGTGTGAGTGAAGGCTGTGTGTGTGTGTGGTGTGTGAGCGAGAGTGTGTGTTTGTGCATGTTTGTGTTTTTGCATGTTTGTGTGCGTATTTGTGTGTGTGTGTGTGTGTGCGTGTGTGTGTGTGTGGTGTGTGGGGGGGGGGGGGCGGGGGGGGGTGGTGTGGAAGTTTGTGCATGGGTAATGTTTGTGTTTTTGCATGTTTGTGTGCGTTATTTATGTGTATGTGGGTGTTTGCATGAGTTTGTTTATATGTGTGCGTTGTGTTTGTGTGTGGTCTGTGGCTTTGTTGTGTGTGTGTGTGTGCACATGAGTAAGTTTGTGCATGAGTATGTTTGGTTTTTTGCATGTTTGTAAGTAGTGTGTGTGGTGTGTGTTGTGTGTGTGTGTGGTGTGTGTGTGTGTTTGTGGTGCGTGTGTGTGTGTGTGTGTGTGTGTGTGTGTGTGTGGTGTGTGCGTGTGTGTGTGTTATAGTTTTTTTTGCGCATATGTGTGGACATGAATGAGTGTGTGCGTGTGTGAGGGAGTGTGTCAGTTCGGATGTCAGTGTGTATGTGTGTGTGTGCGCGTTTTAGTGTTTGTGTGCTTGTTTGCGCGTGTTTCATGTGTGTTTTTGACATGTTATGTGTGCCAGTGTATGTTGTGTGCTTCAGTGTTTGTGTGTATGCTTGAGACATGAATGTGTGCACGTGTGCGTATATATGCCTGGTGTGTATGTGGTACATGTTTGTGTACATGTTTGTGTGTGTATTGTGTTTGCCTGTTTTTGTGTAGATGTATGTGTGTGAGTGTGCATATGTGTGTGTGTGTGTGTATGCGCATGTGTGTGTATTTGCTCATATGTGTGTAAGTGTATTTACGTGTTCATATGTGCATGTGTATGTGTGTTTGTCAGTGCGAGTGTGTGTGTGTGCGTGTGTTGGCTGTGGCCTCTGCTAGTTAATGAGAGCCGCAATGAAGCAGATACATTCATGGACAACTGAAGTCTGCAATTAGGGATGGAGGAAGCCGCAGTCAGCCACTTTGGATCTTTTAAATGTAAATACGTCTGTCCCGCTCAAAGAGCTTTGCGAGGCTCTTTAAATGAAGGCTCTCTCTTCTTAATGAGTGAGCTGTGATACCAATCGTCTGGCTCTCCTCTCTTCACTCCACAGCCAGTTAGAGACAACTTTAGCATCACGTCTTTGTCACAAACTGTGTTTTCGGATGATAGTGAGCGGCGTGTCAGAGTTACCCAGCCTTCATATTTCTGTCAGGGCTTCAATTGTGAGGTTTTTGTCACCGATGTGCTTTTAACACGTGTTCCAGTTCATCAATGCACACTCTGCTTCTCAAACTACTTCAGCTTTAGCAGATTTGTCTTGAACTCTTGTGAATTTGATATAAAGCAAATATTTCAAGTGGATCACAAGTTCAATACTGCAGGTTACTCTAAAACTGCTGGGTTGTCGTATCTAGTGTTTGTTCCTTTGAAAGTGTCGTTCCTTTGAAAGAGTAATTAGTTATAGTTACTAGTCACTTCTCACAAATAATAACTAGTTGCCAACCCAGCCTCATTTTGAATGCGTACCCCTATATACATTTCTGGAGAGCGCCAAATACGTCCCAGGATATACCTTCTTTAGCAGTTTTTGTTTCCTCGAATCCACCAGTGGGTGCTGTATACGTTTTTTGAGATCTCAAATTTCTCTCGCGAGTGCCATTCGCACCTGCCTTATCACTTAAATCCACCAGAGGCCACTGACGACTGACTGAATGGGCCCTATCATACATCCAGGGCCGGATTAAAAACACATTGGGCCGTGGAGCTATAGCAAATCCAAGGGCCCCCTTTTATTTTTTTACCTCACAAAAGTATTCATTCATTCATTTTCTTTTCGGCTTAGTCCCTTTATTAATCTGGGGTCGCCACAGCGGAATGAACCGCCAACTTATTCAGCATATGTTTTACGCAGCGGATGCCCTTCCAGCTGCAACCCATCTCTGGGAAACATCCATACACACTCATTCACACACATACACTACGAGCAATTTAGCCTACCCAATTCACCTGTGCACATGTCTTTGGACTGTGAGGGAAACTGGAGCACCCGGAAGAAACCCACGCGATGTGGAAACTCCACACAGAAACGCCAACTGACCCAGCCGAGGTCGCTCGAATCAGTGACCTTCGTGCTGTGAGGCGACAGCACTACCTACTGCGCCACTGCGTTGCTGGATTAAAATATTACAAAAATTACTATTTTCTACATAATTTTCTTAATCATTTTTTTCATATTTTCTTCATCTCGCAGGGGCTTTTTCAGTTTATTGATGACAATCAGCATTTGTATAATGTTATTATTATTAGCAGTATTTATTATATGCATATTTAGATTTGTTTTAATAAAAACTAGTTTAGATTTGTCCACCTGTGGGGTTTTGGAGACGACTGCATCACCATATAAGGCATAAGAACAGGACGTGTGTTTAGATATAAGTCAGTTTTTTGGCCACACTTCATTATTATTGCTCATTTATTAATTTGCTGGAAATTAGAAATGAAATTTTAAATAGTTTTGAAACAAATCTTGACGCTTAATGAACAAAATTAGATATGTGGGCTAATAAATGTCTTCAGTGGAGTGAGTTTCCACCATTTCCTTACTCCACGAAAGTAAAGGAGTAAAAAGAAAGTAAAGAGGTCGAAAGTAAAAAGGCGCAAACCGTATTCTTCCATCCTTAAAACAGCAAAAGTGGATTCGGACACGACCATAATGCTTTGCGCTATACGCTTTAGACTGTGCGTCTAGATCATTAACATAGAGCCCACTGACTGACTGACTGACTGATCGACTGACTGACTGATCGACTGACTGACTGACTGACTGACTGACTGACTGACTGACTGACTGACTGATCGACTGACTGACTGATCGACTGACTAACTGACTGACTGACTGACTGACTGACTGACTGATCGACTGACTGACTGATCGACTGACTAACTGACTGACTGACTGACTGACTGACTGATCGACTGACTGACTGATCGACTGACTGACTGACTGACTGACTGATTGACTGACTGACTGACTGACTGATCGACTGACTGACTGACTGACTGATCGACTGACTGACTGATCGACTGACTGATTGACTGACTGACTGACTGACTGATCGACTGACTGACTGACTGACTGATCGACTGACTGACTGATCGACTGACTGACTGATCGACTGACTGACTGACTGACTGACTGATCGACTGACTGACTGATCGACTGACTGACTGACTGACTAATCGACTGACTGACTGACTGACTGATCGACTGACTGACTGATCGACTGACTGACTGATCGACTGACTGACTGACTGACTGACTGACTGACTGATCGACTGACTGACTGATCGACTGACTGACTGATCGACTGACTGACTGACTGACTGACTGATCGACTGACTGACTGACTGACTGACTGATCGACTGACTGACTGACTGACTGACTGATCGACTGACTGACTGATCGACTGACTGACTGACTGACTGACTGATCGACTGACTGACTGATCGACTGACTGACTGACTGATCGACTGACTGACTGATCGACTGACTGACTGATCGACTGACTGACTGATCGACTGACTGACTGATCGACTGACTGACTGACTGATCGACTGACTGACTGACTGACTGACTGACTGATCGACTGACTGACTGACTGATCGACTGACTGACTGATCGACTGACTGACTGATCGACTGACTGACTGACTGACTGATCGACTGACTGACTGACTGACTGACTGACTGATCGACTGACTGACTGACTGAACGACTGACTGACTGATCGACTGACTGACTGATCGACTGACTGACTGACTGATCGACTGACTGACTGACTGATCGACTGACTGACTGACTGATCGACTGACTGACTGACTGATCGACTGACTGACTGATCGACTGACTGACTGACTGACTGACTGATCGACTGACTGACTGACTGATCGACTGACTGACTGACTGATCGACTGACTGACTGACTGACTGATCGACTGACTGACTGACTGACTGACTGACTGACTGATCGACTGACTGACTGATCGACTGACTGACTGACTGACTGATCGACTGACTGACTGACTGATCGACTGACTGACTGACTGACTGACTGATCGACTGACTGACTGACTGATCGACTGACTGACTGATCGACTGACTGACTGACTGACTGACTGACTGACTGACTGACTGATCGACTGACTGACTGACTGATCGACTGACTGACTGATCGACTGACTGACTGACTGACTGATCGACTGACTGACTGACTGACTGACTGACTGATCGACTGACTGACTGACTGATCGACTGACTGACTGATCGACTGACTGACTGACTGACTGACTGATCGACTGACTGACTGACTGATCGACTGACTGACTGACTGATCGACTGACTGACTGATCGACTGACTGACTGACTGACTGACTGATCGACTGACTGACTGACTGATCGACTGACTGACTGACTGACTGACTGATCGACTGACTGACTGACTGATCGACTGACTGACTGATCGACTGACTGACTGACTGACTGACTGACTGACTGACTGATCGACTGACTGACTGATCGACTGACTGACTGACTGACTGACTGATCGACTGACTGACTGACTGATCGACTGACTGACTGACTGACTGACTGACTGACTGACTGATCGACTGACTGACTGACTGATCGACTGACTGGCTGATCGACTGACTGACTGACTGACTGATCGACTGACTGACTGACTGACTGACTGACTGACTGATCGACTGACTGACTGACTGACTGACTGATCGACTGACTGACTGACTGACTGATCGACTGACTGACTGATCGACTGACTGACTGACTGACTGACTGACTGACTGACTGATCGACTGACTGACTGACTGACTGACTGACTGATCGACTGACTGACTGACTGATCGACTGACTGACTGACTGATCGACTGACTGACTGACTGATCGACTGACTGACTGATCGACTGACTGACTGACTGACTGACTGATCGACTGACTGACTGACTGATCGACTGACTGACTGACTGACTGACTGATCGACTGACTGACTGACTGATCGACTGACTGACTGATCGACTGACTGACTGACTGACTGACTGACTGACTGACTGATCGACTGACTGACTGACTGACTGACTGACTGACTGACTGATCGACTGACTGACTGACTGATCGACTGACTGACTGACTGACTGACTGACTGATCGACTGACTGACTGACTGATCGACTGACTGGCTGATCGACTGACTGACTGACTGACTGATCGACTGACTGACTGACTGACTGACTGACTGATCGACTGACTGACTGACTGATCGACTGACTGACTGATCGACTGACTGACTGACTGACTGACTGACTGATCGACTGACTGACTGACTGATCGACTGACTGACTGACTGATCGACTGACTGACTGATCGACTGACTGACTGACTGACTGACTGATCGACTGACTGACTGACTGATCGACTGACTGACTGACTGACTGATCGACTGACTGACTGACTGATCGACTGACTGACTGACTGACTGATCGACTGACTGACTGACTGATCGACTGACTGACTGACTGATCGACTGACTGACTGACTGATCGACTGACTGACTGATCGACTGACTGACTGACTGATCGACTGACTGACTGACTGACTGACTGGCTGACTGACCCTCCCCCCTCCTTCCCTAAACCCAACCGATAGTGTTTTCAAAAGCACAGATTGACCAGCGCTCACCCACTTCCCTAAACCCAACCCACAGTTTTAAAAAGCAATCGAGAAAAAGAAAAGCTCTCTGATTTTTACCACGTTTTCAGATTTTACCACATTCTCACCCTGTTATTTAACTTTTAGTCTTTTGTTTTTGTTTCACCTGCTTTTCTGGAACCCCTCTTGAACCTGTCATCGTGGTCAACTCCTCTCTGCGTCTCAAGTCCACCGACGTATGTGATGAGCCACTGGACAAACTGATAACAGCGGAAAAGCCGTCCACACGGAGGTAAGCGGTCAGCTGATAAGCACGAAAATACTTTTAAAAGTCTTACAGACATTAACTCTGGTGTTCTGTTTCATGGTCTGGGTGTTGCTAAGTGGTTGCTAGGTCTTTCCTATATGTATATGCTAATGTTCTCTGTGGTTGCTAGGGTGTGTTAAATACATCTTTCTGCTGCAGATGTCATGCTGTGCGCCGTAACGCATGTGCAATCCTTCACGCCGCTCTGATCTGTGTACAGTCTGTCAGATGCTGATTACGAGATAAAGCTTTGCTTAAAAGAACTTCTGTCTTTCTTTACTTATACGTCTCGACTAAAGAGGCACTATAAGGAGACGGCAGCAGATAAGATGCTTTTTAACCTACTTTTTGAAGAGGAAGCGGAGTCCTTGAGTTTCGTTTGAAGTTTGTTTGCGGTAACAGCTGGAAAGAGGGTTGAAGAGGCGCTCAGAACTGCAAACGAGGAGTTGATTAGTCCGTGTGTTCGTGTCACCATTAAACAAACACATCTCCGCAGCACAATGTTGCCTTTGTTTATGGAGAGAAAGAAAAATATAGCGTTGCGTTCATTGTTCTCAGCTTGTGTTGTTGAGAGTGTAAGAAACGGCATTAATGAATAAACATGGAGGGTTAATGAAAGCAGCTCAAGGTTGGATGTTTCCTCTGCTGAGCAACCCGTTTCCCACATAAAGTTTGCGTTAATGAGTATCAACGGGCTTCCTGATGCTTCTCTGGGTTTGTTTTTCTGTGTCGTTTCACACCAAAACTCTGGAAGATTACAACAAACACAAGGTGATAATGGCACAGGAAAACACAGACATATCCGAAAAAAAAGCCAAAGTTTTATTTTAAGAGAGTTTAATTTATTTGAACGTGAATCAAACAGATTAAAAAGTAACAGAAATAATATAGCTTATATTTCATTTTAATTATAGCGATTTAATGCTTTATTTTAATATTTTATAAATTTACTTTCTTTTGGCTTAGTCCCTTTATTCATCAGGGGTTGCCAACTTATCCAGCATATGTTTTAGACAGCAGATGCCCTTCCAGCTGCAACCCAGTACTGGGAAACACCCATACACACTCATTCACTCACACACTCATACACTACAGCCAATTGAGTTTATTCAATTGCCGCATACACTACGGACAATTTAGTTGACCCAAGTCACCTATAGTGCATGTGTTTGGACTGTGGGAGAAACCGGAGCACCCGGAGGAAACCCACGCCAACATGGGTAGAACATGCAAACTCCACACAGAAATGCCAACTGATCCAGCCGGGACTCGAACCAGCCGCCACCTTGCTGTGAGGCAGTGGTGCTAACCACTCAGCCACCGTGCCACAGTTCCAATATCAACAAGTTATTATTTTTTATTCTCTTCTTTTTTAGTCAAAGTATGCACTCTTGTGGCATTAACATACTGTGTATGTTTCATTGGACCATTTGATTCAGTAATTTTAATATTATATAATGAATTTATTGAAAGGTTATTATTACCATGTTATAATAATACATATATAAACCATGTAATAAATGTTATATATATATATATATATATATATATATATATAACCAATTTTTTTTATATATATATATATATATATATTTTAAAAGAACTTAAAAGCAAATTTAATTTTAAATTGTCAATTTATCTCTCATGAACTTCAATGTGCATCAGGAAATAATGTGAAATTGACATCCTATTTGAGATTTTACTGAAAACTGTTATTTCTAAAATGCATTAATTTTATTTTAGTTTTTACATTTTATTTAGCTAAATAATACACATTCGATGATAATGTCCTCGCAACAAAATCCTAGCTGAATCATTAAATGACTTAATGCACTGTACTACAATAACTTATTCAGTATTATTGTCCTATTATAGATGAACAGATTCATCAAATCTAATATGACCTCATTGTCAGACAGTTTAATTTTAGGCAGATGCTTTTATCCAAAGTGACTTACAAGTGAGCAAGTTAGAATTTAAACAATTTTAATCTTGCTGAATTCAATTTAAGACAGTTTATCACTCATGAGCTTTATTGTGCATCAAGAAATAATGGGAAATTTACATTTTGGAAATATGGTTAAAATAGTTTAGATTTGACTGAAAACTGTAATTTGTAAAACTGCATTAATTTAATTGAATGAAATTATTTTATTTTGATTTATTAATTATCTGATGCACTTTTGTCATTATCTAATAATAATCCAACCCAGGCTCATTCTGAGAACGTAGTCCCGAGGACGTTTCTGGAGGCCGCGAAATACGTCCCGGGAGGTATGTATTTTTGCAGTTTTTGTTTTCGCGAGTCCGCGAGAGGCCGCTGTGCACGCTTTTTCCCGCGCTGTTCTCGCGTAAACCCTCTAGAGGCCGCTGTCGAACGACCTTCCGCCTGTCTGCCTGGATGACAGAATGATTGACCGTGTGACCGGCCAATCGGCTGACCCACCCTCCTCTGTCCCTAAACCCAACCAACGACGATTCACAAAAGCCGTCCAGAAAAAGAAAAGGCCTCATCTGATTTTTACCACGTTTTCGGATTTTGACCACATTCTCAGCCTGTGACGAACTTGTTCGCTTCATTTTTTGGATTTTGTTTTTGTTTTCTTACCTGATTTCTGGAACCGCTCTTCCCCGGACTTGAACCCCGTCATCGTCGTCGTGATCAGCCCCTCTCTGTGCCTCAAGTCCGCCAGAGTACACGAAGAGCTAACCGGACAAACTGGTTGCAGCGGAAAAGCCCTCCACACGGAGGCGAGCGGCCGGCTGGCCAGCCGGCAAGCGCCGAAGGGAACGGCGTCATACCGCCCCGCAGCGTTCCCTTAAAAAAAATGTAATGCAGCCGTACTTACCCCCGGCTACGTATTTCGCGGTCTCCAGAAACGTCCCCGGGACTACGTTCTCAGAATGAGCCTGGGTTGCAATAATCTCTTTAAATATTGACATACTATATATATATATATATATATATATATATATATATATATATATATATATATATGCACAGTATATATATATATATATATATTCAGTACACTATCGTATCGTATATATACACTGTCGGTCAAAAGTTTGGGGTCAGTTTTTTATTATTATTAATTTTATTTAATAATTTAAATACATTTATTTTGTTCATCAAGGCAGCACTTATTAAATGAAAAAAATTTGTTGAATTGAAAAATATTTAATTATTAATAATTTATTTATTACTTATTGTATGTATTTTAAATTATTACTCCAGTCATTATTATTTTTATTAATATTACCATTCATAATTATAATATTAATAATAATATTGATAAGTGATTTCTGAAGGATCATGTGACTGGAGTAATGAGGCTGAAAATTATTTCAAATTAATTTAAAATAAATGATAAAATTAAATTATAAACTACTTTTAAACAGTTATTTTATAGTGCAATACCATTTCAATTTTACAAATTGTACTGTATTTATGATGAGATAAATGCAGCCTTGGTGAGCAGGAGAAGCTTATTTTAAAACATTTAAAAATCCTTCTGACCCCAAACTTTTGACCGGTAGTGTGTGTATGTGTGTGTCTGTATATATATATATATATATATATATATATATATATATATATATATATATATATATATATATATATATATATATATGATTGATTTATTGAATACTAAAACAAAATCCTAGCTGAATCATAAAATGTCCTAATGTACTGTACTACAGCAGCTTATTTATTAGGTCCCACTTTATATTAGCTGGCCTTGATTAATATTACACTTCTGTAAACCTCCATACGACTAAACATGTCCCTAATCCTACCCGTATCCCACCTCAAGAGCACCACAAGAGTGCTGTAATACATTATGAACACATTACTACATTGTTTATACTTTGATGTACTGTAAGTACATTGTAGTTAAGGCCACTTAATATCAAGTTGGACCATTTATTATTGTTGTCTTTATAGATTTTAATCAAACCTAATATGACTAGATTTGGTTTCAGACAGTTTAAATTTACATTTACTCATTAAAGTTGATGTATTTATCCAAAGCAACATTATAAAAGATTGCTGTAAAATTTACAGTATTACTGCCAATTTTGGTTGCCAATAATAATGTAACATTTATAAGCACACTGTAAATTAAGAATAACTCTTTTGCTGTACACCTACAGCACAATTGCAATTGTTTATGTACAGTGCACTTGTACAGTAATACTGTAAATTTTACAGATTGTTTTTACAATAGACTTAAAAGTGAGCGGTTTACTGTTTGCAAACAATGTTGTGCATAAAGGAAATGTAAGATGAACATGCAGAACCACTGAAGCTGTGCTTGTTTGTGCGGTAATGGGGCAGTTCAGGTCTGTAGTGCTGGATCCTCCTCTGTTCTCTGACTGATGTAAGCACAGCATGGCTCTTTGTAATACTGGCCTTGAGAATCCCACAGGACTCAAACTGCGGCCTGTGTGTGTGTGTGTGTGTGTGTGTGTGCGTGTGCGTGTGCGTGTGCGTGTGCGCGTGTGTGTGTGTGTGTGTGTGTGTGTGTGTGTGTGTGTGAGAGAGATAGAAAAAGAGAGAGAGAAAGAGACTTCAGGAGGCGTTTTATTTACATCTGTCTTTGTCATCTGGATTCAGGACCATGGTGACATCGATGAACCAAAAACTAGGCCAGAAGTATAGCGGCATTTTGGACCAGTTCTTATAAGAAAAAAAAGTACTGGCTTTGTATGCTGTGCTACATAAAAGCTCATGTATATGTCACAATCGTCAGCAATCTAGCTGTTGCAGATCGCTGGAGAACTTCAAATCCCATCATGCACCTCATGCACACACAAGATCCAGTTCTTTCCCTGATTGCACATACACAGCTGGAAGCTCATCATAGACCGATTACCAGGACTATAAATGCATCTCACGTTCACGCACACAGTGCTGAGTCTTGTTCCCCTGTAACGTGTTTAGCGTTTTCCTTGCTTTGTCCTTCTGTGGTTTTTGATCTTTGTTTTGTTTTTTGTTTGTCCTGTATCGACCTCTTTGCCTGTGACCTCGACTAAGCTTTTGAATTAACCTCATAATACTGTTTGTTCCTGTTTGACCATTGCCTGTTTAACAGAGGCCAGCAAGTGAAATGCTATGCAGGTAAACCTTAGTCTTCTGACCTCTAAAGTTGCTCTACCAACAGACGCTAAAGGCCATGGCTTGTTAGAGCAACTGACTCCCATGCAGAGAGTTGCCGATCCCGGGTTGGGTGGTTTAGGACGGGTGGGGTTACACCTGTCTGACTAAGCTATTAATAAACTTCGTTTGGACCCACAACTTCATTTTACCCCAACTCGTATTTATTTTCTTTTTGGCTTAGTCCCTTTATTAATCTGGGGTCCCCACAGCGGAATGAACCGGTAACTTATCCAGCTAATGTTCTACGCAGCGGATGCCCTTCCACATGCAACCCATCACTGGGAAACACCTACACACTCTCATTCACACACATACACTACAGACAATTTAGTTGACCCAATTCACCTATAGTGCATGTGTTTGAACTGTGGATGAATCCGGAGCACCCATATGAAACCCACGCCAACATGGGGAGAACATGCAAACTCCACACAGAAATACCAACTGACTCAGCCAAGGCTCGAACCAGCGACCTACTTGCTGTGAGATGACATCGCTACCCACTGCGCCACTTCCCCGCCTCTCCCCACATCAACAGCTCTTGTAATGACCTTATTCTTGATGTATGAGCGGCCGCAGCCATTTGAATCTTTTTAGCTGGAGACTTCCTCTCATTCACTTCCATTGATTTTTAGACGTTAAGAACAGCTTGTTGTGCTGCTTGATGTTGCAAACTGATATTTTCTTATTATATTATTCTACTTTTTATGTGTAGTCATGAACACACTTGTTTGGAGAGCGAGTAGTTTGGCTGATTTCCTCCATTTATTATTCTGGTCATTTCTCCCATAGTCGACTGAATCGGAAGTTATAAAACAATCGCAAAAACAAATGTATTTACGCATTGAAAAATAAGTTAAATAAGACTGAATGGATCATATTCAGCCCAGGCTCATTCTGAAAATGTACCCCTATATACATTTTAGGAGAGCGCCAAATACGTCCCAGGAGCTACGTTTTTTGAAGTTCTGGTTTTTGCAAATCCATCAGAGGCCGCTGTGTATGCTTTTTCAGATCTCAAATTTCTCTCGAGAGTGCCATTCGCGCCAGCTGTTCTCATGTACATCCACTAGAGGCTGCTGTTGACTAAGTGACTGACTGACTGACTGACTGACCAACTGACCGATCAGCCCCACCCTTATCCTTCCCTTAACCCAACCAATAGTGTTTTAAAAAGCAATCCAGAAAAAAGAAAAGCCCTTGCGGTAGTCTGATTTTTACCAGGTTTTCAGAATTCACCACATTCCCACCCTGTTATTTACTTCATTCATTTTCTTGTCAGCTTAGTCCCTTTATTAATCTGGGGTTGCCACAGCGGAATGAACCGCCAACTCATCCAGCATTTGTTTTATGCAGCGGATGCCCTTCCAGCTGCAACCCATCACTGGGAAACACATACACACTCATTCACACACACATACACTACGGACAATTTACCGCATATACAGCATGTCTTTGGACTGTGGGGGAAACCACAGCACCCAGAGGAAACCCATGCGAACTCTGTGTGCAAACTCCACACAGAAACGCCAACTGACCCAGCCGAGGCTTGAACCAGCGACCTTCTTGCTGTAAGGCGACAGCACTACCTACTGCGCCACTGCGTTGCCCCCTGTTATTTACTTGTTTAGTTTATTTTATGGCTTTTGTGTTTGTTTAACATGGAACCGTTCTTCGCCGCACTCGAACCCTGTCATTGCGGTCAACTCCGCTCTGCGTCTCAATTCACCGATGTATGTGCCACTGGACAGACTGGTAACAGCAGAAAAGCCGTCCATGGAGGCAAAGGAGGCAATGGAGGCAAAGACTGGAATATACACAAGACATGTCACTCATAGTTTTGAATAGGGAAAAGTGTAACGGTCAATATGGCAAATGAAGCCCCGCCTGTTAGTACAGGAGCCTATTAGCGATCGCTATAGACTGACATTTCTTCGGTGGAAAAGCTTGAAGCAGACATGTGGTTTTACGACAGTTTGGTGGTCAACAAATGCACTGCAATCTCAACGAATACTTGCTTCACAGATATAAGACATATATCCACATAAAGCTTGACATCTGTGCTTTTAAATGAACCAACTACACTTCAAAACAAGTTTTTTGGTTTTGTAATCTTTATGAAAAAATTGTGAGGTCCCTTACGAAAAATTACTGCAGTTTTTATTTTTTTTTAAAGAATACTGCAGTTTTTTGAAGGAATGCTGCCGTTTTAGTTCACTTCTGAAATGTGCAGTTTTTTGGACATGAAAAACTACATGATTGAAGTATATTGCAGTATTACAGCAATACAACTGAAGTACTACAATACAATCAACTGCAGTACAACTACTGCTATACCATATCATAACTGTTGATAAACAGTGTTTATTTCATGACAGATGTTACCATACTGGTGTTTAGAATCAGAATCAGAATCAGAATCAGTTTTATTGCCAAGTGTGCTTCACACACACAAGGAATTTGTTTTGGCTACAGAAGCTTCCAGTGTACATAAAGTGACAAGTGACAACACAAAATACATCTGAAAAAATAAAATAATAATAAAAAAATGATGAACATTAAACAGATGCGGTTAGTGAAGAAACCTGGATGTTGAGTTGTATGTACAGATTGTTATAAATATACAGGTTATAAGGTGCTGTGTACAAGTGCGAATGTAGAAAGTATTGCATTGTATATTGATATAAGGTGCTGTGTACAAGTGCGTATGAGAAAGTATTGCACATATTTATTGCACAGTAGGGGAATATTTAACTGTTCATAAGGTAGATCGCCTGAGGAAAGAAACTTTTCCTGTGTCTGGCTGTTTTTGTGCTTGGTGCTCTGAAGCGCCGACCAGACGGTAACAGTTCGAACAGGTAGTAGTAGCTGTGTGAATGACACTGAGCACCTTCTATACACTGATACACTTCTCTACTTGTGGGAAAAGTGTGATGAGCGTTGGTTCATTATGTAACTTCCTCATCACCACCTGCATATGGCTGTGTTAACGTTACTAGTTGTGTAAGAAAAGATGTGTAGATGTTGGTAAATCAAAAGACAGACATAATACCTCTATAAACTAATTTGTAAAATTAATCTGTAAAAATGAGAGATTACGGTTTTTACCGTATTTTTAACGGTGAAAAACTGGAAATCACAGCTGCCATTTTTTTTACCGTAAATTTTTCAGATTTTTAGTGTAGAGAACAAACCTTGCCTAATTACCCTAACCTGCCTAGTTAACCTAATTAACCTAGTTAAGCCTTTAAATGTCACTTTAAGCTGTATAGAAGTGTCTTGAAGAATATCTAGTCTAATATTATTTACTGTCATCATGACAAAGATAAAATAAATCAGTTATTAGAAATGAGTTATTAAAACTGTTATGATTAGAAATGTGCTGAATAAATCTGCTCTTCGTTAAACAGAAATTGGGGAAAAAATAAACAGGGGGGCTAATAATTCAGGGGTGCTAATAATTCTGACTTCAATTGTAAATGCATCAGCTTTTTACAGTGTAATACTTACTACTCTTGAGTACTTTTAAAAGGTCATACTTTGAGTAATATTTACAACAGATTAGGCTTGGGCGGTATCCAATTTTTGAAACCATCAAACCTCCTCCCAATTTTACCTCAGTATACGGTATTACCGTGCATAATAAAAAAATTATGATGTAAGGCTCAGACTGCGTCACCAAATATTTGGCTTGTGCCTAAATCATTGAAAAACTGAATACCGTATATGCGACCTTAGGTTTGCGGTCACCTGTTTGTCTTGTTCGTATTAGAGATCTGCTCTGGACGCTCTCTCTCATTCACACGCATACACACACACATAGACAGCACTAAGCCAGCGACGCACAGTATCACGCTCTCTCTCTCATTCACACGTGGGGATGCTCGCTCGTTCCTCGGGAGCGATATTGTTAGACCCCCTGCTCCCGTTCATATTACACCAGATTTACCGACCGCTCCCGCGCTTTATTTGGAAATTGATTACCACACCGCAAGAAATCGGGTCGGGTCCTGCGATTCCTGTGGCACAGCAGCAGGAATGTAGACCTCTAGTTCGTATTTACCACGTCTCCCTTCTCGTTCGGTCGAAACCCGAAATACTGCCAAACTGCAGAGGTTGTGTTCTTTTTCAAGAGCAGGTCACTTGGTGCGCGACTCGCCATCTTACCTCACCCCTCTCTCTCTCTTCCACACTGTCCCGTGATGACAATCACGCATACGCATTTTTAGGCAGTAAATAAATAATATGTTACAGGTCCCAAGCAGGCGAGAAGACCGTAAGCAGTAGTCTTAGTAATAAGTGAGAGAGACAAGAGTTAGTTGCTGCTTCAAGGTCCTCTTTGTTGTCTTTTATTACATATACACATTTGTATGTAGAGTCAGTAAGACACTTCAAATCACAAAATGATTCATAAACATGTTGGATAAAATAGTACACACTGTATAGATACTTACTCACATCACAATAAATAAATAAATAAATAAACAAACAAACAAACAAAAAGCAACATGAAACCTTAAACATTTGTACAGAAATGCTAGAATCTTTGTCACAAACTGGCTGAATGAACATTACTGTGTCAGGAAGAGAAGTTAAGTATTTACAGTGATAAACACAAAACACTCTGAATACATGAAATCAAATCACACTTGAAAACATGAATAAACTTCTATATGACATGGCAATCTTAAAATTATTAATCAAATAATCAGGTAAAGCTGATTATTTATACATTAAAGCAGTGTTTCCCAACCATGTTCCTGAAGGCACACCAACAGTCCACATTTTCAACCTCTCCCTAATCAAACACACCTGAATCAACTCATCAGCAGATTAGAAGAGATTCCAACACCTGAGGTTAATGGGTCAGATAAGGGAGACATTCAAAATATGTACTGTTGGTGTGCCTCCAGGAACAGGGTTGGGAAATACTGCATTAAAGCATGTGTATTCTAGATTCATATGACATTTAGTTAATTTAACTAACTTTAGATGAGGCAGTGGCGCAGTAGGTAGTGCTGTCGCCTCACAGCAAGAAGGTCGCTGGTTCGAGCCTCAGCTGGTTCAGTTGGCGTTTCTGTGTGGAGTTTGCATGTTCTCCCTGCCTTCGCGTGGGTTTCCTCCGGGTGCTCCAGTTTCCCCCACAGTCCAAACACATGTGTTACAGGTGAATTGGGTAGGCTAAATTGTCCATAGTGTATGAGTGTGAGTGAGTGTGTATGGATGTTTCCCAGAGATGGGTTGCGGCTGGAAGGGCATCCGCTGTGTAAAACATGTGCTGGATAAGTTGGCGGTTCATTCCGCAGTGGCGACCCCGGATTAATAAAGGGACTAAGCCGAAAAGAAACGAATGAATGAACAAATAACTAACCTTAGTAATAAGTGAGAGAGACAAGAGGATGCGCTGCAGTCGTCATGGTAACTCAACTCTCTCAACTGCCACTCAGAATTCAGAAGATGCAGCTAAACTGTTCAGTGCAAACTCACTATAATAGTATTTGAGTAATTCAAACTCAGTGTATATACACATAGAAGTAGAAATAAATTAATTAAAGTCAAACATTGTAACGCCACGCCAGCAGAGGAAGCCCTTGCCCGACTACTGACTCAGCTCCGCTCCCTCTGCAGTCACTTCCTGTTTGTGAAGTATTTCAGCGAGAGCTAAGGCCAGGCTTCTTTGCGAAGTATTGCCAGTTTACCTGCTCTACCAAGCGTTTTCCAAGACACTTTCATGACTGCCTGCCTGTGTATGACCCTGCCTGCCTTGATCAAGTACGTTATCTGTCTTTGCCCTCTTGGTCTGTTTTGGACTGTTTGTTGTTATACTGAACCTCTGCCTGCACTCTCACTACGTCGTCTGGATTTGCCCCTGTGTTTGTTGACTGAATAAAACTTCTGCATATGGATTCTAATACTGTCTCAGACCTCACGTTACAAACATATACAAATAATTTACTTTGTGACCCAAACTATATGTGGTTTAAATATATTTAATATTTAATGTCTTCTATGTAAGTGCATTGTTTTTATGACGGTTTTGAAACTGACACAGTTACTATTTTAGATCCCGCGGTATACCATATTACCTTATTACCGCCCAAGCCTACAACAGATACGTTTACTCTACTTGCTCTACATTTTTAGACAGTAATGATACTTTTACTTGAGTGTGATTATTCAGTACTCTTTCCACCGCTGGTTATTAAAACTATTATGTTTAGAAATGTCCCAACTGAAAAAAACAGTTTAAACCGGTCTAGGCTGGTTGGCTGGTTTTAGCTGGTTGACGAGCCTGGTTTTAGAGGGGTTTTGGCCATTTCCAGACTGGTCTTAGCTGGTCAGGCTGGAAAATGACCAGCTAAAACCAGCTTTACCAGCCTAGACAGGCTGGGAGCCCAGTCAAAACCAGCTATGTCCAGCTGGTCAAGCTGGTTTTAGCTGGATTTAGCTGGTCATTTTCCAGCCTGACCAGCTACCAGGCTGGAAATGGCTAAAACCCCTCTAAAACCAGGCTGGTCAACCAGCTAAAACCAGCCAACCAGCCTAGGCTGGTTTAAGCTGAATTGTTCAGTGTGTGTGTGTGTGTGTGTGTGTGTGTGTGTGTGTGTGTGTGTGTGTGTGTGTGTGTGTGTGTGTGTGCATTTGTGTGTGTGTGTGTGAGAATGTGTGTGTTTCATTGTGTAGTTGTGTGTGTGTGTGTGTGTGTGTGTGTGTGTGTGTGTGTGTGTGTGTGCGCGTGCGTGTGGTGTGTGCAAGTGGGTGTGTGTACATTTATATGTGTGTGTGTTTGTGTATATGAATGTGTTTCAGTATGTATGTGTGTGAGAGTGTGTTTTATTGAGTGTGTGTTTTTGTGTGTGTGTGTGTGTGTTATATAAAAGTGTATATATATATATATATATATATTTTTTTTTTATCTAAAATTCATTGTTTTAGTTTTTCCTTCTGGTTGTGAAAGTTTTCAGTCTGCAGGTGTCTGGAGCTGCATGTTCAGAGTGGGTCACAGAATCCAAAATCCCCAAATAAAGTGGGAAGATTAACCTTCCTTCATCTGCCAGCGCTAATGCTAACAGACAGCTAGCAGTTGTTGGCTCTTGTTGGGTCAGTCAGGGGCTTGAGCGGTGACCCCGTGCTGTTGGCCCTCATTTGTGTGTGTGTGTGTGTGTGTGTTTCATTGTGTAGTTGTGTGTGTGATTTTTGTGTGTATGCGAGTGTGTTTCATGTTGTTGTTGTGTGTGTTTTGTTCTCTGTGTGTGTGTGCGAGTGGTGTGTGTGGAAGCGAGTGTGTATACATTTATATGTGTGTGTGCAACTTAGCGTGTGTGTGTGTGTGTGTGATTGTGTTTCATTGTGTGTGTATGTATGTGAGTATGCAACTTTGTGTGTGTGTGTGTGTGAGAGAATGTGTGTGTTTCATTGAGTAAATGTGTGTGTGTGTGTGTGTGATTTTTTTTTTATTTTATTTATTAAAAAATTTTTTTTGTGTGTATGCGAGTGTGTTTCATGTTGTTGTTGTTGTTGTTGTTGTGTGTGTATTGTTCTCTGTGTGTGTGTGGTGCATGTGCAAATGAGTGTGTGTACATTTATATGTGTGTGTGTGTGTGTTTGTGTATATGAATGTGTTTCAGTATGTATGTATGTGTGTGAGTGTGTTTTATTGTGTGTGTGTTTTTGAGTGTGTGTGCAAGCGAGTGTGTGTGTGTGTGTGCGTGTGTGTGTGTGAGAGAGAGCTGGCACACAACCTGTCCAGAGTGACCCTGAAGGAGGAACGGGCGACTCGTGGTTTGTGTGTGTGTGTGTGTCAGTGTGGATGGTTTGGAGGAATGCTGAGGGTCTGGCGGTCAGTGGAGCGAGGCGGCCCATCAGAGGAGCACTAAGGGAGGGGCTCGTTTCCCCAGTGGGGGTTACAGGGTTTCCTGCCACATCACATGGTCTATTTACCACCCCAGTGAGTATTTACCCTGCTGCCCTCCACAGCCCTGCCTGAGGGTCCCACAGCAAACAGCTCCAGTGGACTTCCTTCTAACATACTCCCAAAATGGTAGTATGTTCGAAGCAGGTGTTGATGGAGGAGCTGGAGATCCCACCGAAGTTTACTATAAATTGTGAGTGTGTGTGTTTTACAGAGCTTAAAGTATTCCAACACAATCTCACGGCAATTCGTAACTTTTTGATTTAGTGGCTAAATCGTACGAATTCGTACGATCTAATTCGTACAATTTAGTACGATTTGCTTATCCGCCAATGACGGTTGGGTTTAGGGGTGGGGTTATGGTGCCACGCCTCCTTTTTAAAATCGTACAATTTCGTACGACTGAACTTGTACGAATTAGCCACTAAACTGACAAAACGTAAAATACTTACATTTTCTTGTGAGATCAGGCTGAGTATTCTGGCACCGTGCCGCATCTCCAGTGTGCGGCCCTGAGGGGAAAAATAATAATACTTTAGAGCTGCGCATGCGGTTTAATTAGGGATGCTCAAAATAACCGATTAACCGTTAACCGTAAGGATGTTTTGAAACCGATTAATGGTATCAGTTAAACGATAAAAAAATATTATTTTATATGTTTTTAAAGTTTGGCTGCATAAGAGATGCATCTGTTGAATGGTTTAATAAAGTCTGGTTTATACTTGACGCGTCCGCTTGTTCACTTGAGTGCGCGTGGCGAACGTGACGTCATCGCTGTGTTAGTAGAAATTCGCTTTGGGTGCGCGTGGCCTCATTTCGGCATTTTTTGAGACTGGAGCGAACAGTTCGAGCGGCGCAGCAACTGATTTGAGTTGAATACGAAACACTTTGAAGAGATTTCGTATGAAACAGAACGCCTGTACAGACATCTTTATGATCCGTAATCATAGAGATAACCAGATAATCAATAATTCTTGGCTAGAAATTGCAACAGCTGTGGGAAAGGAGGTTTTGTTAAAGTGTTTGAAAAATCTGAAGGATGAGTATGTTAAAGCCAAAAGAGGCCCTGGCAAAAGTGGAGACCCAGGTACATAATTACAGAATATGTTTTTCCACCAGTCATAGGTTTTACACTGATGATTATATTACAGTTTTAAATTGAAAACAATTTAATAGTTACAAAACTATAATGATGAACAAATCATTTCTTTGATAACTGGAAAGGAATCTTTGAACATATCAGTT
This sequence comes from Danio aesculapii, assembly GCF_903798145.1. NCBI lineage: Eukaryota > Metazoa > Chordata > Actinopteri > Cypriniformes > Danionidae > Danio > Danio aesculapii. The sequence continues at coordinate 51,096,462 of NC_079442.1, forward strand.
TACAATATACTGATGCCTAATTTGGCGAAGTAGTGGCGCAGTAGGTAGTGCTGTCGCCTCACAGCAAGAAGGTCGCTGGTTCGAGCCTCGGCTGGGTCAGTTGGTGTTTCTGTGCGGAGTTTGCATGTTCTCCCCGCATTCGCGTGGGTTTCCTCCGGGTGCTCTGGTTTCCCCCCACAGTCCAAAGACATGCGGTACAGGTGAATTGGGTAGGCTAAATTGTCCATGGTGTATGAGTGTGAATGAGTGTGTATGGATGTTTCCCAAAGATGGGTTGCAGCTGGAAGGGCATCCGCTGTGTAAAACAAATGCTGGATAAGTTGGCGGTTCATTCCGCTGTGGCGACCCCAGATTTATAAAGGGACTAAGCCAAATAGAAAATGAATGATGCCCAATTTCTAGGCTTTATTGGTGATAATGGTCAGCAATGTTGGACCATTATTGCCTTTTAGGCATGAGTATAGGACAGAAACCAGCCAGATAGTAATGTGTGAACTGTGGAGTGGGCTAAATCTAAAAAAAACTTCTGTATTTTCTGGTAAGTGTACTTTTTCCTTCTATTCTTGCAATAATAAAAAAAAATAATTGTAAAATAACCCATGTTCTGCTCTCATTAATATTTTAATCAATTATAACAGGTAAAACTGTCCGAGATAAGAATAAAAGCAAGTGATGCATCAAAGTTTGATTTAAAAAAAATCTTTAATGGTTATAAAAATCCTTAAAATCATAAAAATAATTTATAAAAATAATTAGTTTAACAATAATGAATGATTAATGATGATATGACGTAGTTCTGTAAACTTACTACTTCTGTTTATCCGTCTGATTTTACAGTCAGTTTCTTTTGAACGGCCCCTGTCGTTTTAAAGAATATAAAGAAAGCCTCATTGGTTGCGTGAGATGCTGCGCCAGGCGAAATTATAAATCCGGCTTAGTGGCCACGAGTGTACGCGCTGCTTATGTGCCCTGGGCGCCTCACGTTTTATTGTTTAGAAGAAAACACTTTATTTGACAGTACTTCTAAATAAATAGTGCAAAGCATAATCATTGAAGAGAGTCTATCTCAGTCTCAGTTGACCAGATGTTTAAGCACTTTAAGCTCTTGTTACTTTATTTTTGGTATTATCGTCAATATAATTGACTTGATGTTGTCTTCATCAAACATGGACCTTCAGCATGCACTGGGGTAGTTTGCTGCCGAGTGAGACACAGTTAGGATGAGAATCAGCACCTCCAAGTGCGAGACCATGGTGCTGGAAAAAAGTGGTTTGGCATCTCCAGGCTGAAGGAAAGTCCTTACCCCAGGTGGATCAGTTCAAGTATCTTGAGGTTTTGTTCACGAGTGAGGGAAGGATGGAGCGTGAGATTGACAGGCGGATTGATGCAGCAGTAATGCGGTCAATGTACCGGTCCATAGTGGTAAAGAAGGAGCTGAGCTGAAAGGCAAAGCTCTCGATTTACTGGTTAATCTATGTTTCTACTCTCACCTATGGTCATGAGCTTTGGGTCATGACCAAAAGGACAAGATGTCAGATACAAGTGACTGAAATGAGTTTTCTTCGAAAGGTGGCAGGGCGCACCCTTATAGATGGGGTGAGGAGCTCTGTCACCCAGTAGGAGCTCGGAGTAGAGCCACTGCTCCTCCACATCGAGAGGAGTCTCGGGTATCTGTTTCAGATGCCTGCTGGATGCCTACCTAGGGAGATGTTCCAGGCATGTCCCACCGCGATGAGGCCTCATGGAAGATCCAGGACACGCTGGAATGACTATGTCTCTCGGCTGGCCTGGGAATCCCGCCTTGTGATCCCCCCCGGAGGAGCTGGAGGAAATGTCTGGGTGGAGGGAGATCTGGAGTTCTCTCCTAAGACTGCTGCCCGCGCGACCCGGCGCAGAATAAGTGGATGAACATGATATGACATGGCTTACTTTGTTTTCATTCTTCTGGTTTGTATACGTGCTAGTGGCGTTTCTCTGTAAACCAAGGGGCGTTCAGCTGCGCATCTAGCTCTGCTTTTTGGTACCCTTTTGTCATGCTAGATACCCTTTGGAAAGGGTTCCCAAAAGGTATACGTTGGTACGGTTCGCTTTTTGGTACCTTTTGATAGTGGAAACGGCTATAAGAGTGTCCCGAACTGAACCACACCATACCACTCAGTGGAAAAAGCCAAAAATGTTTTCTGGATGTCCAGAGTCTTTTGAACTAGGTTTTATCACTATGAGCGCTAGTGCTTGTGAAACCCCATTAACTACAGTCGTCTCCAGCTCTTGTTTTGAAAATATTAGGTCAACATCTTTGAAAAAAACAGAAGAATCTCTCAGGCCACAACATCATTGTTCACATTTGCGCTGTGCTTTTAGCGATGTCTTGTCGTGCACTTACCAATCCGTAATGCACAATGGCCCTCGTGAGCAGTACTGATGCTTTCCTTCAGCTTTGTTTGTTTTTGGGTTTTTTTTGGTTTTTTATCATTCCACCTCTTTCTCCTCCAGTCATGTTTCCGCTGGTCGTCTCGTCATTACGCTGAGAGAACGAGCAGGGCTTTGCTTTTTCTCCGCTGGCGCTCTGAAGTCTTCCTCCTTGAGTCCCATCAGACCTGCTTCAGATTAAAGAGCGGGCTGGAAAGTGCTTCCTCTTTGGCAAAAGAGCAAAAGCCCATCAATACAATGGAGCAGCTCTCAAGGTCTTTCTCTGCCTCTCTCTTACAAATATAATGCCACGTTCCCGTCGATATTATTGAGATGCGGCGCGTAAACGCAGACCCTCTCTCCCATTTCTTTTAACCTGTTAATGTGTATTGATTGTAGCCTCAGCATGCAGGAGTGAATGTGCTTCTGTTGGACTGACGGATCTGACTCCTCAAGCTTTCAGAGTTTCTCCTCTTTTATCAAAGCGTACACTATTTGGGCTTTTTTCCAGGCTGGTGTTGATTTATTTATTTCTTTTTACCAATGCATTACAATAAAAGAGCGTGTCTCAGTATGAATGATGATTTCCACCTGAGCAGAGTCAAAAGGAAAGGTTTTCTTGGAGTACTTTCTGCGAGCAGACGCTTTGAGCCGTCCATGCATTGACTCCGCATCGATCTGTTAATGCACCGTATTCATGTTTCTGCTGCTTATTTTGTCCCGACGTTTTCTGACACGTCCTTATGCGGTTCTCTCTGTTGTCCTGTGAAAATGGAAAGAGCTTGTAGAAAGGATATTAGTGTTGGTGAAGCACGGATACTTTTAACACAATCGAGATCCAAAATCAGCTGAAACGACATCGTCTCGAGTTTTTATAGGTTATTATTTTTGTGCTTAAAGAAATATCTAGAATATTTGTTCACACTTGTCAGTGCATTATTCATGACATTATACACATTATTTATATTTGTAGTTCTTTTTTTTATAGATATGCTGTTTTTATTTCATTTTCACTAGCATGGACCACGCCACACTTTGAGCCAGACTTTATTGTAGGGATGTAAGGATGAAAGAGTTGGTAAGGGAACAGTGGGATGAAGGGGAAGGGAAGTAAGAGGATAAACAGTGAACAGGTAGGTTGGATGATTGAGCATCCTACGATGATGTTCAGAGACTCAGAGTGGGGTACCGTGTCTGTAATATCTCAGACTGGCTAAAGCAGACTCTAAATCATCTATCCTCATCTTGCTGGATTTATCAGCTGCTTTTGACACTGTAAACCACCAGATCCTGCTATCTACGCTTGAGTCACTGGGCGTCGCAGGCACTGTTATTCAATGGTTCAGTTCTTACCTCTCTGACAGGTCATTCAGGGTGTCTTGGAGGGGGAGAGGTGTCCAAACTACAGCATCTAAACACTGGGGTACCTCAGGGCTCTGTTCTTGGGCCACTTCTCTTCTCCATCTACACGGCATCTTTAGGAACAGTCATCCAGAAACATGGATTTTCCTACCAGTGCTATGCTGATGATTCCCAGCTATACCTCTCTTTTCACCCTGATGATCCCTCGGTTCCAGCTCGCATCTCAGCCTGCCTGTCAGACATTTCACACTGGATGAAAGATCATCATCTCCAGCTTAACCTCACGAAAATAGAAAAATGCTTGAAGTTTCTGCCAACCCGACTCTACACCATAACTTTTCAATCCAGATGGACGGAGCAACCATCACTGCATCCAAAATGGTAAAAAGCCTTGGAGTTACGATTGATGACCAACTGAACTTCTCTGAGCACATTTCTAGAACTGCTCGATCTTGCAGATTCGCACTCTATAACATCAGAAAGGTCCGACCCTTCCTATCTGAACATACAGCTCAACTCATTGTTCAAGCTCTTGTTCTCTCCAAACTGGATTATTGCAACTCTCTACTAGCCGAGCTTCCAGCTAACTCTATCAAACCTCTTCAGCTGCTTCAGAACGCAGCAGCACGAGTGGTCTTTGATGAACCCAAAAGAGCACATGTCACTCCGCTACTCACCCGTTTGCACTGGCTGCCAGTTGCTGCTCGCATCAAATTCAAAGCTCTGATGTTTGCTTACAAGGCGACCTCTGGCTTTGCTCCTTATCTGCTCTCACTTCTGCAGATATATGTGCCCTCCAGAAACTTGCGTTCTGTGAATGAACGTCGCCTCGTGGTTCCATCCCAAAGAGGGAAGAAATCTTTTTCCCGAACTCTCGCATTCAATCTGCCCAGTTGGTGGAATGAACTCCCTAACTACATCAGAACAGCAGAGTCACTTGCTGTCTTCAAGAATCGACTAAAAACTCAACTGTTTAGTCTCCACTTTCCTTCCTAATCTGTAACTGCCTCTCTGGCTATACCACTAACTGTACTCTCTCTCTCAAAAAAAAAAAAAAAATAAATAAATAAATAAAAAAATTACTATTGCTTAGCTTCTTAGCCTTTACACACCTGAAACTTGTCTATAGCATTTGTTCACTGCTGCTCTTATAGTTGTGTAAATTGCTTCCTTGTCCTCATTTGTAAGTCGCTTTGGATAAAAGCGTCTGCTAAATGTAAATGTAATGTAAATATAATATTTTGGTAGAGGGATTTGATCCCCCAATTCTAGGAGGGAAAAGAGGGTTTTTAGGATTGTTTATGGGAAGCAAGAAAATAAAGGGAGGGAGGGTTTGAGAGAACGAGAAGAACAGTGCTAGAGGCTGATCTGCCTTAAATAAGTTTTAGGAAGTAGGTGATTGGTTAAGGAGGCAAAGTGGGGCGTGGTCCCGCTGCCAAACCTTTAACAAGTTAACTCCTTTTATTGATTTGTTTTGCTTTATAATTGTTTGGTAAATTATTTACTGAAGTAGAAAACTCTGAAATGGTTTAATTTATTAAAGTTTATTTTGTTTTATATTTTGTCAGTACATTTTTTGAAATGTGTCCATTATTTTATTTTTTAATTATTTTTATTTATTTTATTTCTGTTCTAATTATTTTAATTACGTTTTAATTTTATTATTTTATTTATTTAAATTTTTAATATTTATGGAATTAATATGCGACACAATATTTACTTCAAAGTAAAAACAAATGACAAATAAACTTATATAATCTTTTTACCATTTTAATATTTAATAACTTAAATATTGTAATGTTAATATTCAAATGATTTAATAACTTTATATTTTGTTTCTAATTTGTTTCTTTCAGTGTTTTTAAAAAATAGTTTTAGGTTTAAATAATGTAAGCCAATTTAATTTAATTCAATCATTTTTGATTTGTAAGAAAATAACCCAATAGGTATTTCTGCTGTATATTTTTCATTTCTGTTCATTTCCATTAATTTATTTAATTAAAAAAATTATTCTGATGTGGTTCAGCATCCAATTTTACACACATATGGCAGATAATCGAGTTATAATCAACAATACACTCAAATTACATTTGCTGTTTAAACTACTTTTATAAAATAACCTGAAACAACACAATTCTCAAGTATTTTTATGGGACAACTTAATTGTTTTATGTTCAATCCACTTAAACTAATACATTAACTTAATACCT
>NC_079442.1:51107442-51159942 GCF_903798145.1 Danio aesculapii
TATATAATTAATAGAAGCAGTTTCACATTTTTTTTAAACCATTTTAAGGTCAATATTATGAGGCCCCTTAAGCTATTTTTTTATTTGGATAGACTACAGAACAAACCATCATTATACACCAACTTGCCTAATTACTCTAACTTTAATCTAATTAACCTTTAAATGTCACTTTTAGCTGAATATTAGTATGTTGAAGAATATCTAGTCAAATATTATTTACTGTCATCATGGCAGAGATAAATAAATCAGTTATTAGAGATGAGTTATTAAAACTATTATGATTAGAAATGTGTTGCACAAATCTTCTCTCCGTTAAACAGAAATTGGGGAAAATATACAGGAGGGCTAATAATTCTGACTTCAACTGTATATGCGGACATTAAATAAAACATTAGGTCATGAAAATTGACTTGAAAGTTCTGGAAAAGTCATGGAGCTTTAGTAGTAAAAATAAGTGTGAACCGAAGGAAACCCACACCAACATGGGGAGAACATGCAAACTCCACATAGATTCACCAACTGGCCCAGCCGGGACTCGAGCCAGTGACCTTGCTGTGAGGCGACAGTGCTAACCACTGAGCCACCATGCCGCCCACTGTAAATATCTTTAAACATTGTAAAACAGTCTCACCTGTGTTTCATCATGGCTTTATTATGTTCTTCAGCTCTCCGTCACTGATATTCTTCTCTGTGGAAGTAGTTTCTTCACTCATTTTGTCGCCTGCCAGGTGAAAATCAGCCTGGCTGATATCTTTCGCTCTATCACTATCAGTGTAAGTGTGAAGTGTAAGAAGACTGTTTGATTTACTGCTGTGCAATCTTCATCACTCTGTGGGATACGCATTTGCAAACATACTGTAAGATCACTGGAAAAACCTGCTCCTGTCTACAATAAAATACTCTGCACTTTACCACTGAAACAAACAACTGTGGGAGCAAAACAGGTACAGTGGAAAGCAAAATTATTTGGCCTCCTGTGAATTTTATTTATTTATTTATTCAGTTTTTTAACACATTTCCAAACATAATAGTTTTAATTACTCATTTCTTATATATGATTTGATTACATTTGTCAACCAATTTGGCATCGTTCGATGTCTAATGTGAAACATCGCGATGGATGACGGGGGAGGGTTGGTGTTTGACAGAGTGCGCAAGACGTGTCTAAAGAGCGAGGAGGGATCCGGTGGTGAGGGGTGAGAAGGGTGCGCGACTTATTTGAGGACCAGGAGGGAGCGTGCGATTCCCGGGAGATTATCACTCGTTTGCGGGCATCCGGGAGTCTCTATGCATTTGCTGGAGACTTGGGATGTCTGAAAATCAAGTTTAACAACTATAGTGAGACGCGATCCAGCGGTACATCCTTGATAAACTGTCCAACGCGCACTGTTCACTGGAGCTCAGACGTGCGCATGATGGTGTGGCTGTGTGTTTGGTCACGTGATGGGCGTTTTCAGCAGACTGAGGGCTGTTCAGAAATGCTAGGTAAAACCATAGACTGTAAAATATATGGACGTGGTATCCATGACGTCACCCATAGGTTTCTGAAGAGCGCAAAAGAAGCTAAAAGTAGGCGCGGCCAACTGTCGCCATTTTGTTCACGCGTCATCGCACCAAAGGCGGGATACCAAACAAGGGCAAAGAGGCGGAGAGTGAGCGGAGCTACAGACACCTGCTGGCACTTTGCTTAGACCTGGCAGACAGACTTTACTGTGGGAGAAACGCTTGATACTTTATTACCTGCGACTCGTTTGTGTTCTGACCACATGTGCTTGGCTGTACACTATATCAATAAAGTGTTTAGACTTTCAAAAACACTGTAGTAATACACTGAGCCACTAAACATTGTTCTTATGACGTTTTTCTACAGGAGGAAAACGCAAATTACGTCCAAACACTTCAAATATAGTCTGTGTTAGTAAATGCAAGACTATTGATGAACTCCAGGCATAACACTGTATGATAACGCTTCAGATGACTGTTCTAGAGTCTACAGCTGATCAATCTGTCACATTCTGGAGTGCTTTACGGGTCTAAAGAAAAATATTAATGATAAATGATCTTAAATAAAACAAGTACATTTATAGAGATGGTATACAAGTATATAACTTTACTCACATGGGAAACGAGGCCACATGAATGGTTTGTGAGCACAATTAAGTGCACACAGCATCCCATATCATCTGATAATTGTAAGAAATAAGTCCAAAAGGCAGCTGACTGTGTAAAGCCACATAAAACAACACAAAAACACGATGAATATGCCGAGATCAGTGGCTAATCTGCCGGATTCAGCTGAGGTGAAGTGAAGGCGACCAGCGAGACCTAGCTGTTACTCAAGTGGCCACGCCCTTAATTATGCAAACTTAATATAACCTAATATAAAGGAAATGGATGAGTTATAAAAAAATTTCACCCCCCTCACAGTTGTCATGGAGGGTAATAATAGCTATATGAACCAAAATCGTTCTTTGTACCAGGCTGTAAACACCTTTTTTTCGGCTGTAAAGTTGGCCATTCTAACAGTGGGCTCAATTGCAACTTGCTCTATTATGGAGCCAGGACTAGCGGAATTTTGATGAATTGCAGTTTTAGTTACTTCCGTATTCGCCACCCGAGGGAGAGCGGGAGGTTGCCGCTTGGGTAAAACCGGTGTGGATGTGGATCATTTTAGTTTTAAAATGCCATTTTAAAACTAAGACATATTAGTGTAAACAGGACGCGAGCGAGTTTGCGAGAATGGCATTGTCTATCGGCCCAACCCTAGAAGACAGAACATAATATTTGATATTTGGAAGATATTTTTCATGCTTAAGTGCAATTTAAAGGCTTAAGTAGGTTAATCCAACACAATCTCACGGCAATTCGTAACTTTTTGATTTAGCGGCTAATTCGTACAATTTAGTACGATTTGCTCATCCCCCAATGACGGTTGGGTTTAGGGGCGGGGTTAGGTGCCACGCCTCCTTTTTAAAATCGTACAATTTCGTACAACTAAACTCGAATTAGCGACTAAACTGACAAAACGTAAAATACTTACATTTTCTCGTGAGATCAGGCTGGTTAATCAGGTTAACTAAGCAAGTTAGGTTATTTATTAATTAAACAATTAATATAAATAACAATTAAGCAGTTAATGGCAGTTAGTTCGTATGGAACGAACAGTGGTTTGTTCCATAGACAATAAAAATATACAGGTTTCTTAAGGGGGCTAATAATATTGACCTTAAAAAAATGTAAAAACGAATCTTTGATTAGCTTTTATTCCAGCCAAACTAAAATAAATATAATAAATAATATAAAAGATATTGTAGGAAATACTATGGAAATTTCCTTGCTCTGTTGAACATCACTTGGGAAATATTTGGCAGTATAAAATATACAAGTTTAAACCATATTAAAATTATAAAATATGTAATTTCACAGTAGGACTAATAGTTTTGTCTTCGACTGTATGCATGCTAAAAAAATCCATCTTCAACCAGCCTTGGCTGGTTGGCTGGTTGGCTGGTTTTAGCTGGTTGACCAGCCTGGTTTTAGAGGGGTTTTGGCCATTTCCAGGCTGGTTTCCATCCATCTCCAGCCTGGTCTTAGCTGCTCAGGCTGGAAAATTACCAGCTAAATCCAGCTAAAACCAGCTTAACTAGCTGGTTTGGGCTGGGCTCCCAGCCTGGCTAGGCTGGTCAAGCTGGTTTAAGCTGGTCATCTCCCAGCCTGTCCAGCTAAGACCAGGCTGGAAATAGCTGGAAACCAGCCTGGAAATGGGCAAAACCCCTCTAAAACCAAGCTGGTCGACCAGCTAAAACCAGCCAACCAGCCTAGGCTGGTTTAAGATGGATTTTTCAGCAGGGATGTGTTTACAAGGCTGTTTAAATATTAGGTACCAAAATACTTTTTTGCATATGTTTTTTGTCTTTATCATATAGATTCTGATGTTCATATCACACATTTGCAGAATATTGACTGTACAGATAAATGACTTAATAGCTTTCATAATCAGGCTAAAATATTATTTAATTTCAGTATTTTCTTTAAACCTGATTTAGCCTCAGTTACACTAAAAAAAAGGATTTCTGCAAAATTTTTACAAGCTTTTTACATGGGTTGAATTTAAAATAACAAATGAAATTACACAATCTTCAACTTAATTTGTTTGTTTAAATTCAGCAAACAAATCTGCGCACATCAAAAAAAAATCTCGAAGGTAGGTGCTCGATCAAAAAATAAACACAGTAGCAAAAGATCAAAAGTAAATGGGCACACTGCTACTTTAGCTCTCAAAAGTCTTTAAGGTCATTACAGACTTTTAAGAGCTAAAGTGGCAGTGTGCTGATTTACTTTTAATCTTTTGCTACTGTGTTTCAATTTAGCCCAAATAAATAGTTTACAACCACGTACCTTAAATTTTGTAAATCCAAGGAATCATTGTCACTCAACAAACCAGTGTGATAAAACACACTCACGTTCATCTGTTTCAGATCAAACTCAACACTTTTGAAGTGAACCTCTTGTGCTTTTTGGAATATCAGCTTTCATGCATGATGTACAGTAGCTGATTGTGAATCTATTGAAGGTCTGCGATGGTTTAAAGATGAAACTAGATTCTGAACTGCTGAAACGAGCTGTCAGCAATACAAGTTTAAATTCTGGAATTGATATTTGTTGATATGTTGAAAATCTGTCCACCAGACTCGACTTGCAGTTTTAGACTGGACAGAATTTAGAATGGACAGAATTTATACTGGTCAGAATTTAAAATGGACAGAATTTAGAATGGACAGAATTTAGAATGGACAGAATTTAGAATGGACAGAATTTAAAATGGACAGAATTTAAAATGGACAGAATTAAGAATGGACAGAATTTATACTGGTCAGAATTTAAAATGGACAGAATTTAGACTGGACAGAATTTAGAATGGACAGAATTTAGAATGGACAGAATTTAAAATGGACAGAATTTAAAATGGACAGAATTTAGAATGGACAGAATTTAGACTGGACAGAATTTAGAATGGACAGAATTTAGAATGGACAGAATTAAGACTGGACAGAATTTAGAATGGACAGAATTTAAAGTGGACAGAATTTAGAATGGACAGAATTAAGAATGGACAGAATTTAAAATGGACAGAATTTAAAATGGACAGAATTTAGAATGGACAGAATTTAGACTGGACAGAATTTAGAATGGACAGAATTTAAAGTGGACAGAATTTAGAATGGACAGAATTTAGAATGGACAGAATTAAGAATGGACAGAATTTAAAGTGGACAGAATTTAGAATGGACAGAATTTAGAATGGACAGAATTAAGAATGGACAGAATTTAGAATGGACAGAATTTAAAATGGACAGAATTTAAAATGGACAGAATTAAGAATGGACAGAATTTAGACTGGACAGAATTTAGAATGGGCAGAATTTAGAATGGGGAGAATTTAGACTGGACAGAATTTAGAATGGACAGAATTTAGACTGGACAGAATTTAGAATGGGCAGAATTTAGGCTGGACACAATTTAAAATGGACAGAATTTAAAATGGACAGAATTAAGAATGGACAGAATTTAGAATGGACAGAGTTTAGAATGGACAGAATTTAAAGTGGACAGAATTTAAAGTGGACAGAATTTAAAGTGGACAGAATTTAGAATGGCACTTCTAGAATTCATTCATTCATTGATTTTCTTTTCCGCTAAGTCCCTTTATTAATCAGGGGTCGCCACAGCAGAACGAACCACCAACTTAAGTCTGGTTTATACTCGACACGTCCACTAGTACGCTTGAGTGTACGTGGCGAATGTGATGTCATCGCTGTGTTTGCAAAGGTTTGCTTTGGGTACGTGGGGACATGATTTCAGCTGGCGGAGCGCATGATTTTTTTGAGACTTGAGCGAACAGTGCGAGAGGCGCCACGTTTGATTTGAGTTGAATATGACACACTTTGAAGAGATTTTGGGCCTTATTATACACTCGGCACAATGCGACACAATTGTTGTTTGCTAGTTTCAGCTTGGCGCAAGAGTCGTTTTGACATTTTGCGCCACGCTGTTTAAATAGCAAATGCATTTGCGCTCATAGGTGTTCTGGTCTAAAAAGGAGACGTGTTGAGGCGCATTGCTGGTGCGTTGCTATTTTGAGGAACTTAAATAGATTTTTCAATAGACGGAATCAAATAAGGTCTATTGTCCAGTGCAGAGCACGTTAGTTGTGCACCTCGCTTACACATTGCTTAATACACACAGGGTGTACAGCAATACGCAAATGTCTATACAAATGAAAATAATTAATATATTAAATATATATATATATATATATATATATATATATATATAGGATATAATAAGGATAAATATAGGATATAAAATAAAGGATTAAAATATTACAAAAATGATAATTTTCTAGCCTACATGAATATAAAAACCAAACTTTCGTGCCGCCTTCATTTCGGTGGGCTCTTTCAGTTTATTCATGACAATTTGCTTGTGTATAATGTTATCATTATTAGCGGTGTTATTTATTATATACATAGTTACAAATAGTTTTGAAACAAATCTTTGCACTTAATTAACAAAAATAATGTTTTTGTTATGTAAAATATGTATAGACTAATGGATATCTGTGCGTACAACATGTTTCCATGTCCACGAGAGTGAAAGTGAAAGTAAATAATGAGGAGGCTCATCTCTCATTTTCGCGCTGTAGATGCTCTGTTTAACTGTTTTATTGCAAGTGAATCGCTCAGTTTTTTCCACTTACAAAGTCCGCCATGTAAATAGCAAATGCGTCATGGCGCGACGCAACTGACTCTTAAAGTTAATGGGAGATGATTGGTTTATTTTCAAAACACACCTATAACTCATTAAGAGATAAGCTCAACCCTGTTAGACCATTCGCCTCGGCACAAAGAGGATTTTTCTGTCCTTTAAAAGAGCAAAAGTGGATTCTGACACGCCCTTAATGCGTTTGCGCACTGCACTTTGCACTTTGCACACAGATCGTCAAAATAGAGCCCTATGTCTGAAACAGAACGACTGTACAGACATCTTAATGATCCGTGTTCATAGAGATAACCAGATGATCAATAATTCTTGGCTAGAAATTGCAACAGAAGTGGGAAAGGAGGAAAGGTTTTGTTAACAAGTTTAGAAAATCCTGAGGGATGAGTTGGTTTTAATATTGCAGAAATATGTTTTTCCACCATTCATAGGTTTTACACTGGTGTATATGTTATTTTGAATTTAAGACAATTTAATAGTTACAAAACTATAATGAAGGAACAAATCATTTCTTTGATAACTGGAAAGGAATATTTGAACCTATCGGTTTACAATATACTGATGCCCTGTTTTTCTAGGCTTTACTGGTGATAATGGTCATTAAATAAACATGTCTGTATGTGTGTGACACCATATATCTAAGTTTGACACCATACACCATTATCTAAGTTTTAGACTGTCCAAAAATACTGCATATGCAGAATTCACCAACAAATACATGAATTAAAGGGTAGTTCGCCCCCCCAAAAAATGTATTCTGTTATCCTTTTCTTACCCTTCACTTGTTTGAGTTTTTTTATTATGTTGAACACAAATGAAGATATTTTGAAGAAAGCTGGAAAGCTGGAGTACTTGTTTTTCCTAGGGGTCAATGGTTACAGGTTTTAAGCATTCTTCAAACTATCTTCTTTAGTGTTTAACAGAATAAAGAAACTCATAAAGGTTTGAAACCAATTGAGGGCAGGTAAATTGTCATTTTTGGGTGAATTATCCCTTTAACCTCTTGAGGCCCAAGGTGTGTTTTTACTTGCATTTTTTTTTCTCTTTGCTATTTGGGCTTATTAGAACCTAATTAGAATAAAAATCTAAGTATCATCTTTTGATACGATGTGCTTTTAGAGAAAAATGTTGTCCAAATATGTGGACTTGTGGTCCGAATTTACATAAAATTTTGTTTTGAACGTGCTTTGACTATCAGAGAGTAAAAACTAATTTTTTCCCCCATTTTGGACAGTTAAAAATAGTGTTTGGGACATTTCATATGCTGCAAAACAGTTGCAGGATAACACTGTATGTCTGAGCAAAATATAAAACATTCAAAGTATTTTAAATAGCCACTTCAGAGCTAAAATGTGCTGTTCATGTATGTGGCCACTCATGCCATAGGAGCTTAAAACTCTGTTTGTGTAGTCAACAAGCTAGGCTTGAAACTATAATCCTTAAAGTGACAGTTCACCCCAAAATGAAAATTTACTAGCTATGTACCGTCCCTTTAAATTATTATACACATTCATAACTTAGCTTTGGGCGACGCAGTGGCGCAGTAGGTAGTGCTGTCACCTCACAGCAAGAAGGTCGCTGGTTCAAGCCTCAGCTGGATTAGTTGGCTTTTCTGTGTGGAGTTTGCATGTTCTCCCTGCGTTCGGGTGCTCTGGTTTCCCCCACAGTCCAAAGACATGCGGTACAGGTGAATTGGGTAGGCTAAATTGTCCGTATAGTGTATGAGTGTGTATGGGTGTTTCCCAGAGATGGATTGCAGCTGGAAGGGCATGCGCTGCGTAAAACGTGTGCTGGATAAGTTGGCGGTTCATTCCGCTGTGGTGACCCCAGATTAATAAAGAGACTAAGCCGAAAAGAAAATGAATGAATGAATTACTTTGCTTTGTTAAACACAAAAGATGGCGTTCTTCTGAATAAAACAGAAAACCTGTAACCACTAACATCCATAGAACTGAAAACAAATACTATGAAAGTCAATGGTTACAGGTTTCCAACGCTTATCAAATTGTCTTGCTTTGATAAAAAAGAAAGAACGTCAGGTTTAGATCAAGAATATTGCATAAAACAATGCAAAAAATAAAAAAAATATCCAAAAATATCAAAAATTAAAATACAATTTGCTGTGTCCTTCCGAAAACGAGCATCTTGTGTCCACATTAGCACCATTACTTGCTCCCTAATCGCCGTGTCCTCCTCTTTTCAGCCGTGTGAGGAGCATCCGCCAAATAAAGAGGCTGAAGAGGCCGAGCAACATCACTGACCATGTAATTATCCACTCATGTCTGTGCTCTGCTGTCAGTCAGTGCTGCTTCCTGACCCGTCCCGTCCCGGCCCTCCGCCCTGCTCCACATCCACCCCCTTCCACTGTCACCTTTCCCACCTTCCCTGTCACCCGCACGTGTCCGTGGCTCTCATTTTGGAGTGAGAGGCCACCCGCGGACGCCACATCTTTCTGTCTGCGCGTCTCATTAGAAACAGCTTGGCTGCGAGGCTGACAGCACTAATCCAGGGAGCATCTCTCACACTGTCTATACCGAGCTCCATCTGCCCTGCGCATGAACTGCCCAAACCGCTGGACAAAACCTCGGCCCGCAAAACTCACCGCTGCCTAATGGGCTTTTGCAGAGCGAGTGGGCATTTTAGAAAGAGGGGATTCGGATAAAAATGGACACGGGGTCATTATTTACTCACCATCATGAGGGATGACGATGGGCTCTTTTATTAGGCATGTTATTGTAAAATGACAATGTCAAGCTCTACAAATTAGACACCGTTATTGGGGTTTTATAAATAATCATCTCATATTCTGGTGTTTGCTTTGTGCTCTGAGGACATTATGGGATGTTAATATACGGATATTGCACTGCAAAATGCTTTTCTTACTTGGATTTGTTCTCTTGTTTCTAGTCCAAATATCTTACAAATCTTAAATCAAGAAGCATTTTATAGACAAGCAAAACATATTGTCTTATTTTAAGAAATAATATGTCAAAATTAAGAGAGTTATTGCTTAAAACAAGCTAAATAATCTTGTTATTTCTTTTTATTTTGCTCACCCCATTGGCAGAAGGAAAAACTCTCTTAATTTTGACTTATTATTCATTATTTTTTAAAACAGTTGTAAGTAAGAAACACATTTTTACAGTGTGCAAATGTACAAATATATATACCAAAGTATTCTTATGACTGAAATATTATGATGCTTTTGCATGCATTTAAAATGATTATTTATTCGTAACTTTTTGCATCATTTTTGTATTATAAATATAAAAAACTTTAAATATTATTTGATTATTGACACATTTTTAGCGATAAAGAATTTACATACTCATTATTATTTAGTTTTTTTCACTTAAAAATAAACAAAAATGCACCAGAGGTTATTATTTACTCACTAAAGATGGGCTCTTTTATTAGTTGTTCTATTGTAAAATGAAAAGAATTAACATATTCGTTATTATTTTGTTTAAGTTTTTTTACTTTACTGTTACTTAAATACTACCAGATTTTAGTAATTTTGACAATAAGATTGCACTTTTTTAATAATACAATTGTCTTAACATAATTTTCCAGAAGAAAATATATTATAAAATATTATAAAAAATCTTTTTGAAAAAAATATTATCAGACATACTGTGAAAATTTCCTTGCTCTGTTAAACATCATTTGGAAATATTTGCAAGGAAATGTTTACAGTATGTCTGATAATATTTGTTTTTCTGGAGAAAGTCTTATTTGTTTTATTTCGACTAGAATAAAGCAGTTTTAAATTTTTTAAACACCATTTTAAGGTCAATATTATTAGCCCCTTTAAACTATATATTTTTTATCGATAGTCTACAGAACAAAGCATCATCATACAATAACTTGCCTAATTACCATAACCTGCCTAGTTAACCTAATTAACCTAGTTAAGCCTTTAAATGTCACTTTAAGCTGTATAGAAGTGTCTTGAAGAATATCTAATCAAATATTATTTACTGTCATCATGACAAAGATCAAATAAATCAGTTATTAGAGATGAGTTATTAAAACTATTATGATTAGAAATGTGCCGAAATCTTCTCTCCGTTAAACAGAAATTGGGAAAAAAAATAATAAACAGGGGGGCTAATAATTCAGGGGGCTAATAATTCTGACTTCAACTGTGTGTGTGTATATATATATTACATATTACATATTAAAATTGTGACATTGATAAAAATGTAATTTAAAATATATTATTTTTATTATGAATTATGTAGAGTAAAAAATATAGTTTTATTTTTAGAAATAATCTGCCAAAATTGAGCAATTTTACTTAAAACATTATCTGCCACTGGAGTTAGTAAAATAAATTTATTTCCAACTAAAAATAAGATTATTTTATTAATCATTTTGCCTGTTTTATAAAAAAACACACCTAATTTTGACTTATTATTTCTGAAAATAAAAGAAAATGACAACTGAAAAAATATTACCACCATGGTATTTTTCTGTGCTTTATTTAGTTAAAAAATAATTTTATTAAAAGTATTTATATCTTATTATTTAATGTTTTTGTCTTTTATGCATGTTTTTGCAACTCTAAATTCAACTAATTGACTTTAATTTAGTTTTATTTTACCCAATTTTGTTTAGCTTCATGCTTTTTTTTTTTTATCAATTTCAGGCACATGATCATCCAGCATGAAGAAAAAAAAATTCTCAGTTGCTGTTGGCCTAAATAATTCTCCTCAAACATACAGTACAATACAGTTCACATGATATTAGCACCTTCTCATGTACTCAAACTTCTGCAGAATGAAGACAGAAAGGAGGTCGATCTGGAAGCCTGCGGCTGTGCAGATTAGCAGACATTACGAGGAGAAGCTCAGGAGAATCTGCATGCGCTCAGATGGCCTTGTGCGTCTTAAAACAAACCTTAACGCTCTTATTTCATGCACTGTTTGTCCTTGAAGGAACTGCTGATGTGAAGCTGCGTTTGATGTGTTGATAAACAATGCCGGGTCACATGATCCTGTCTTAAGAAAACCACTGAATCAATTAGTGTGAGAGTGAGTGGTGAAATATTGATGAGGACGTGTGTCCTGAGGCCGGATGTATCCCAGAATGCCCTGCTGTGACTCTTTTTCAAATATTTCTCATGTGAAGTTTAATGGAGCAGGAAAACGTTCACAGCATTTGCAATATAATTTACTTCAGTTCTGATGTTGCTTAGCTGTTGTAGGTGGTTGCCATTGTGTTGTCATGGTGTTTTAGGTGATTAAGATTTTGTTCTGAAGTTGTCGAGCTGTTGTAGGTGGTTGCCATGGTGTTTTAAGTGATTAAGACTTTGTTCTGCTGTTGCCGAGCTGTTGTAGGTGGTTGCCATGGTGCTCTCATGGTGTTTTAAGTGATTAAGACTTTGCTCTGCTGTTGCCAAGCTGTTGTAGGTGGTTCCCATTATGTTTTAAGTGATTAAGACTTTGTTCTGCTGTTGCCGAGCTGTTGTAGGTGGTTGCCATGGTGCTGTCATGGTGTTCTAAGTGATAAAGACTTTGCACTGCTGTTTCTAAGCTGTTCTAGGTGGTTGCCATGGTGTTGTCATGGTGTTCTTAGTGATTAAGATTTTGTTCTGCTGTTGTCAAGCTGTTGTAGGTGGTTGCCATGGTGTTTTAAGTGATTAAGACTTTGTTCTGCTGTTGCCCAGCTGTTGTAGGTGGTTGCCATGGTGCTGTCATGGTGTTCTTAGTGATTAAGACTTTGCACTGCTGTTTCTAAGCTGTTCTAGGTGGTTGCCATGGTGTTGTCATGGTGTTCTTAGTGATTAAGATTTTGTTCTGCTGTTGTCAAGCTGTTGTAGGTGGTTGCCATGGTGTTTTAAGTGATTAAGACTTTGTTCTGCTGTTGCCCAGCTGTTGTAGGTGGTTGCCATGGTGCTGTCATGGTGTTCTTAGTGATTAAGATTTTGTTCTGCTGTTGCCGAGCTGTTGTAGGTGGTTGCCATGGTGCTGTCATGGTGTTCTAAGTGATTAAGACTTTGCACTGCTGTTTCTAAGCTGTTCTAGGTGGTTGCCATGGTGTTGTCATGGTGTTCTTAGTGATTAAGATTTTGTTCTGCTGTTGTCAAGCTGTTGTAGGTGGTTGCCATGGTGTTTTAAGTGATTAAGACTTTGTTCTGCTGTTGCCCAGCTGTTGTAGGTGGTTGCCATGGTGCTGTCATGGTGTTCTTAGTGATTAAGATTTTGTTCTGCTGTTGTCAAGCTGTTGTAGGTGGTTGCCATAGTGTTGTCATGGTGTTCTTAGTGATTAAGATTTTGTTCTGCTGTTGTCAAGCTGTTGTAGGTGGTTGCCATGGTGTTTTAAGTGATTAAGACTTTGTTCTGCTGTTGCCAAGCTGTTGTAGGTGGTTGCCATGGTGTTTTAAGTGATTAAGACTTTGTTCTGCTGTTGCCGAGCTGTTGTAGGTGGTTGCCATGGTGCTGTCATGATGTTCTAAGTGATTAAGACTTTGTTCTGCTGTTGCCAAGTGTTGTTTGTGGTTGCCATGGTGTTGTCATTGTGTTCTAAGTGATTAAGACTTTGTTCTGCTGTTGTTGGTGGTTGCCATGGCGTTGTCATGATGTTCTAAGTGATTAAGATTTTGTTCAGCTGTTGCCAAGCTGTTTTAAGTGGTTGCGATGGTGTTGTCATGAGGTTCTAAGTGATTAAGATTTTGTTCTGCTGTTGCCAAGCTGTTTTAAGTGGTTGCCATGGTGTTGTCATGGTGTTCTAAGTGATTAAGACTTTGCACTGCTGTTTCTAAGCTGTTCTAGGTGGTTGCCATGGTGTTGTCATGGTGTTCTTAGTGATTAAGATTTTGTTCTGCTGTTGTCAAGCTGTTGTAGGTGGTTGCCATGGTGTTTTAAGTGATTAAGACTTTGTTCTGCTGTTGCCCAGCTGTTGTAGGTGGTTGCCATGGTGCTGTCATGGTGTTCTTAGTGATTAAGATTTTGTTCTGCTGTTGTCAAGCTGTTGTAGGTGGTTGCCATAGTGTTGTCATGGTGTTCTTAGTGATTAAGATTTTGTTCTGCTGTTGTCAAGCTGTTGTAGGTGGTTGCCATGGTGTTTTAAGTGATTAAGACTTTGTTCTGCTGTTGCCAAGCTGTTGTAGGTGGTTGCCATGGTGTTTTAAGTGATTAAGACTTTGTTCTGCTGTTGCCGAGCTGTTGTAGGTGGTTGCCATGGTGCTGTCATGATGTTCTAAGTGATTAAGACTTTGTTCTGCTGTTGCCAAGTGTTGTTTGTGGTTGCCATGGTGTTGTCATTGTGTTCTAAGTGATTAAGACTTTGTTCTGCTGTTGTTGGTGGTTGCCATGGCGTTGTCATGATGTTCTAAGTGATTAAGATTTTGTTCAGCTGTTGCCAAGCTGTTTTAAGTGGTTGCGATGGTGTTGTCATGAGGTTCTAAGTGATTAAGATTTTGTTCTGCTGTTGCCAAGCTGTTTTAAGTGGTTGCCATGGTGTTGTCATGGTGTTCTAAGTGGTTAAAACTTTGCTCTGCTGTTTCTCAGCTGTTGTAGGTTGTTGCCATGGTGTTGTCATGGTGTTCTAAGTGATTAAGATTTTGTTTTGCTGTTGCCAAGCTGTTTTAAGTGGTTGCCATAGTGTTGTCATGATGTTTTAAGTGATTAAGACTTTGCTCTGCTGTTTCTAAGCTGTTGTAGGTAGTTGCCATGGTGTTGTCATGATGTTCTTGGTGATTAAGATTTTGTTCTGCTGTTGCCAAGCTGTTGTAGGTGATTGCCATGGTGTTGTCATGGTGTTCAAAGTGATTAAGACTTTGCACTGCTGTTTCTAAGCTGTTGTATGTGGTTGTCATGGTGCTGTCATGGTGTTCTAAGTGACTAAGACTTTGTTCTGCTGTTGCCAAGCTGTTGTAAGTGGTTGCCATGGTGTTGTCGTGGTGTTCTGAGTGATTAAGACTTTGTTCTGCTGTAGCCAAGCTGTTGTAGGTGGTTGCCATGGTGTTGTGATGATGTTCTAAGTGATTAAGATTTTGTTCTGCTGTTGCCAAGCTGTTGTATATGGTTGTCATGGTGTTGTCATGGTGTTCTAAGTGATTAAGACTTTGCACTGCTGTTTCTAAGCTGTTCTAGGTGGTTGCCATGGTGTTGTCATGGTGTTCTTAGTGATTAAGATTTTGTTCTGCTGTTGTCGAGCTGTTGTAGGTGGTTGCCATGGTGTTGTCATGGTGTTTTAGGTGATTAAGATTTTGTTCTGCTGTTGTCGAGCTGTTGTAGGTGGTTGCCATGGTGTTTTAAGTGATTAAGACTTTGTTCTGCTGTTGCCGAACTGTTGTAGGTGGTTGCTATGGTGCTGTCATGGTGTTCTAAGTGATTAAGACTTTGTTCTGCTGTTGCCAAGCTGTTGTAGGTGGTTGCCATGGTGTTTTAAGTGATTAAGACTTTGTTCTGCTGTTGCCGAGCTGTTGTAGGTGGTTGCCATGGTGCTGTCATGGTGTTCTAAGTGATGTTACAGCTGTTACAGGTGGTGGCCATGGTGTGGTTGTGGTGTTATAAGTAACTGTTAAGCATCTGTTCTGCTGTTGCTAAGGTGTTACAGGTGGTTACTATGGTGTTTCTATGGTGTTCTGAGTTACTAAGTCTTTGTTCTACTGTTGCTAAGCTGTTACAGATGGTTGCTATGGCATTCTAATTGGTTGTTAAGGCCACTGTTCTGTGGATTTTGATAGTCTTTGATGGATGTCGCTCAAATCTGTTGATCAGTGTGAATCTGATCTGAGAATCTGCTCAATAAAGGCATCACTGCTACCTCCAGAAGTGTGCATCTGCATCATTTACAGCAGAGCGAGTGAATCTCTGCTTTAAACTCTCAGTGTCAGCCGTCCTCACAGCCTCTCAGCCAACTCTCAACCAGTCACACGTTTTTTTCCTCTCCACAGCCTCCGACGCCTTAAATGAAACACCAGGCTCTGCTCGGCCACAGAACATTTCCATGCTAACCATGTTCCCCGACTCTCCTCGTCTGCGGAGTTAGTTACCGCGTGCACCCTGTGAAAAAAATGCAGGAGGGAAACTATTATCTTTAGTCGGTGTGTGTGAGTCTGGCGCTTGAGTACGCCGCCTTCATTTTCCCAGTCAGCAGGTGTCCTCGCAGGGTTATAATAGGCCTTACATGTGTAATTAACACGTGGAGAGGCAAGCGGGAGCCGGGACAGCAGGAGAAAAAACGCTCTCATTCTCCTCCAGAGTTTCTCCTCTTTTCTCTGGATGTCAGTCCTTCTGGACGCGAACACACTTCCAAACGTCTCCCTCTCACCTCCTGCTCTCTTTCACACTGGTTTTGTTCTCCTCTTTCGCTCTTTCGCTCGCCACCTCTTTCTCTTAGTGATGATCTTGATCCCTCGTTCTCTTTTCCGGGAGCTGTAAAATGCTGCCTGGTTGAAGACAATGCAGACAGCGGTGAAAAGACACACAGACGTGTGTGTGAGAGTCAACACGCTGTGCTGCATTAGGGAAATTACCCAAGAGTACATCTGTGAAAGAGTGCAATCCCAGAATGCACTGACCAGTGTTGTCACATTGGAAATGTCAAAGTATCATACCCGGGGCCGGATTAACAAATGGGCATTATGGGCACAGGCCCAGGGACCCATGCGCAGTTGGGGCCCCTGCAAGGGGGGAAAATGCTGATTTTGGTGTGTCTACTTAGGCTGCATTAAGTGCAAATAGCACACCTCATTGGCTCACCATTTGATTGACAGACAACATAACTAAAGAGCATGATAGACAGCAGGGTGAGTGGCCTAGCTCGTAAAGTGCATGGCAATATGTTTAGATGCGATCGACCATGAACCCGGTTCGGTTTCCCCACTACATATCAGATATTGCCAACTTTTCATCACGAGGAAGACAAGTGGGAATCAATTATAAGTGTGTGTATTATGGAAGACTCAGATTCATAGAACTGGATTGGAGAGGTGTTATATCTAAATCATATGCATTATGAGTTTGTAGAAGTTACACATTAAAAATAGCCTTAAATATATATTTTTAGTAATGCTTCAGTGAACCTGAACAAGTATAGTTGAAGTCAGAATTATTAGCCCCCTGAATTATGAGCCCCACTGTTTATTTTTTCCCCCAATTTCTGTTTATTGGGGTGAATATTTTTTTCAACACATTTCTAATCATAATAGTTTTAATAACTCATCTCTAATAACTGATTTATTTTATCTTCACCATGATGACAGTAAATAATATTAGACTAGATATTCTTCAAGACACTTCTATACAGCTTAAAGTGACATTTAAAGGCTTAACTAGGTTAATTAGGTTAACTAGGCAGGTTAGGGTAATTAGGCAAGTTATTATATAATGATAGTTTGTTCTGTAGACTATTGAATATATATATATATATATATTGATTAAAGGGGTTGATAATTTTGACCTTAAAATGGTGTTTAAAAATTTTAAAACTGCTTTTATTCTAGCCGAAATAAAAACAAATAAGACTTTCTCCAGAAGTAAAAATATTACCAGACATACTGTGAACATTTCCTTGCTTTGTTCAACATTATTTGGGAAATATTTAAAAAAGGAAAAAAAATGCAAAGGGGGGCTAATAATTCTGACTTCAACTGTATGTATATGTATATACAATAGAAACAAAACTATTTTTACTTGTCTAGATAATGTTTCTTGATTTAATACTTTTTAGATTTTTGGACCAGCAACAAGACAAAAACTTCAATTAAGAAAATAATTTTATCAGTGATTATTATATTAAACATTAGTAAATATTGATACAACATCTGTTTTTATTGTAATATAATGATAAATATTGATACAACATCTGTTTTTATTGTAATATAATGATAAATATTGATACAACATCTGTTTTTATTTTAATATAATGATAAATATTGATACAACATCTGTTTTTATTGTAATATAATGATAAATATTGATACAACATCTGTTTTTATTGTAATATAATGATAAATATTGATACAACATCTGTTTTTATTGTAATATAATGATAAATATTGATACAACATCTGTTTTTATTGTAATATAATGATAAATATTGATACAACATCTGTTTTTATTGTAATATAATGATAAATATTGATACAACATCTGTTTTTATTGTAATATAATGATAAATATTGATTCAACATCTGTTTTTATTGTAATATAATGATAAATATTGATACAACATCTGTTTTTATTGTATTATAATGATAAATATTGATACAACATCTGATTTTATTGTAATATAATGATAAATATTGATACAACATCTGTTTTTATTGTAATATAATGATAAATATTGATACAACATCTGTTTTTATTGTAATATAATGATAAATATTGATTCAACATCTGTTTTTATTGTAATATAATGATAAATATTGATACAGCATCTGTTTTTATTGTAATATAATGATAAATATTGATACAACATCTGTTTTTATTGTAATATAATGATAAATATTGATACAACATCTGTTTTTATTGTAATATAATGATAAATATTGATACAACATCTGTTTTTATTGTAATATAATGATAAATATTGATACAACATCTGTTTTTATTGTAATATAATGATAAATATTGATACAACATCTGTTTTTATTGTAATATAATGATAAATATTGATACAACATCTGTTTTTATTGTAATATAATGATAAATATTGATACAACATCTGTTTTTATTGTAATATAATGTTGAATATTGATACAACATCTGTTTTTATTGTAATATAATGATAAATATTGATACAACATCTGTTTTTATTGTAATATAATGATAAATATTGATACAACATCTGTTTTTATTGTAATATAATGTTGAATATTGATACAACATCTGTTTTTATTGTAATATAATGATAAATATTGATACAACATCTGTTTTTATTGTAATATAATGATAAATATTGATACAACATCTGTTTTTATTGTAATATAATGATAAATATTGATACAACATCTGTTTTTATTTTAATATAATGATAAATATTGATACAACATCTGTTTTTATTGTAATATAATGATAAATATTGATACAACATCTGTTTTTATTGTAATATAATGATAAATATTGATACAACATCTGTTTTTATTGTAATATAATGATAAATATTGATACAACATCTGTTTTTATTGTAATATAATGTTGAATATTGATACAACATCTGTTTTTATTGTAATATAATGATAAATATTGATACAACATCTGTTTTTATTGTAATATAATGATAAATATTGATACAACATCTGTTTTTATTGTAATATAATGATAAATATTGATACAACATCTGTTTTTATTGTAATATAATGATAAATATTGATTCAACATCTGTTTTTATTGTAATATAATGATAAATATTGATACAACATCTGTTTTTATTGTAATATAATGATAAATATTGATACAACATCTGTTTTTATTGTAATATAATGATAAATATTGATTCAACATCTGTTTTTATTGTAATATAATGATAAATATTGATACAACATCTGTTTTTATTGTAATATAATGATAAATATTGATACAACATCTGTTTTTATTGTAATATAATGATAAATATTGATACAACATCTGTTTTTATTGTAATATAATGATAAATATTGATACAGCATCTGTTTTTATTGTAATATAATGATAAATATTGATACAGCATCTGTTTTTATTGTAATATAATGATAAATATTGATACAACATCTGTTTTTATTGTAATATAATGATAAATATTGATACAACATCTGTTTTTATTGTAAAATAATGATAAATATTGATACAACATCTGTTTTTATTGTAATATAATGATTAAATATTGATACAACATCTGTTTTTATTGTAATATAATGATAATATTGATACAACATCTGTTTTTATTGTAATATAATGATAAATATTGATACAACATCTGTTTTTATTGTAATATAATGATAAATATTGATACAACATCTGTTTTTATTGTAATATAATGATAAATATTGATACAACATCTGTTTTTATTGTAATATAATGATAAATATTGATACAACATCTGTTTTTATTGTAATATAATGATAAATATTGATACAACATCTGTTTTTATTGTAATATAATGATAAATATTGATACAACATCTGTTTTTATTGTAATATAATGATAAATATTGATACAACATCTGTTTTTATTGTAATATAATGATAAATATTGATACAACATCTGTTTTTATTGTATTATAATGATAAATATTGATACAACATCTGTTTTTATTGTAATATAATGATAAATATTGATACAACATCTGTTTTTATTGTAATATAATGATAAATATTGATACAACATCTGTTTTATTGTAATATAATGATAAATATTGATACAACATCTGTTTTTATTGTAATATAATGATAAATATTGATACAACATCTGTTTTTATTGTAATATAATGATAAATATTGATACATCTGTTTTTATTGTAATATAATGATAAATATTGATACAACATCTGTTTTTATTGTAATATAATGATAAATATTGATTCAACATCTGTTTTTATTGTATTATAATGATAAATATTGATACAACATCTGTTTTTATTGTAATATAATGATAAATATTGATACAACATCTGTTTTTATTGTAATATAATGATAAATATTGATACAACATCTGTTTTTATTGTAATATAATGATAAATATTGATACAACATCTGTTTTTATTGTAATATAATGATAAATATTGATACAACATCTGTTTTTATTGTAATATAATGATAAATATTGATACAACATCTGTTTTTATTGTAATATAATGATAAATATTGATACAACATCTGTTTTTATTGTAATATAATGATAAATATTGATACAACATCTGTTTTTATTGTAATATAATGATAAATATTGATACAACATCTGTTTTTATTGTAATATAATGATAAATATTGATACAACATCTGTTTTTATTGTAATATAATGATAAATATTGATACAACATCTGTTTTTATTGTAATATAATGATAAATATTGATACAACATCTGTTTTTATTGTAATATAATGATAAATATTGATTCAACATCTGTTTTTATTGTATTATAATGATAAATATTGATACAACATCTGTTTTTATTGTAATATAATGATAAATATTGATACAACATCTGTTTTTATTGTAATATAATGATAAATATTGATACAACATCTGTTTTTATTGTAATATAATGATAAATATTGATACAACATCTGTTTTTATTGTAATATAATGATAAATATTGATACAACATCTGTTTTTATTGTATATAATGTTGAATATGATACAACATCTGTTTTATTGTAATATAATGATAAAATATTGATACAACATCTGTTTTTTATTGTAATATAATGATAAATATTGATACAACATCTGTTTTTATTGTAATATAATGATAAATATTGATACAACATCTGTTTTTATTGTAATATAATGGAAAAATATTGATACAACATCTGTTTTTATTGTAATATAATGATAAATATTGATTCAACATCTGTTTTTATTATAATATAATGATAAATATTGATACAACATCTGTTTTTATTATAATATAATGATAAATATGGATACAACATCTGTTTTTATTGTAATATAATGATAAATATTGGTACAACATCTGTTTTTATTGTAATATAATGATAAATATTGATACAACATCTGTTTTTATTGTAATATAATGATAAATATTGATTCAACATCTGTTTTTATTGTAATATAATGATAAATATTGATACAACATCTGTTTTTATTGTAATATAATGATAAATATTGATACAACATCTGTTTTTATTGTAATATAATGATAAATATTGATACAACATCTGTTTTTATTGTAATATAATGATAAATATTGATACAACATCTGTTTTTATTGTAATATAATGATAAATATTGATTCAACATCTGTTTTTATTGTAATATAATGATAAATATTGGTACAACATCTGTTTTTATTGTAATATAATGATAAATATTGATACAACATCTGTTTTTATTGTAATATAATGATAAATATTGATACAACATCTGTTTTTATTGTAATATAATGATAAATATTGATACAACATCTGTTTTTATTGTAATATAATGATAAATATTGATACAACATCTGTTTTTATTGTAATATAATGATAAATATTGATACAACATCTGTTTTTATTGTAATATAATGATAAATATTGATACAACATCTGTTTTTATTGTAATATAATGATAAATATTGATACAACATCTGTTTTTATTGTAATATAATGATAAATATTGATACAACATCTGTTTTTATTGTAATATAATGATAAATATTGATACAACATCTGTTTTATTGTAATATAATGATAAATATGGATACAACATCTGATTTTTTAACTGATATTAAAGGGGATTATGTATGCATTTCAGATGAGACGTTAAACCGAGGTCCTGACTTTCTGAAAAAACAAAGAGTAGGGGTGTAATCCTGGTGTCGTGGCCAAATTTCCTCCATCAGCCCTTACCAAGCCTTTTTGCTTCGTGGCATAGATTCAACAAGGTACTGGAAATATTCCTTAGAGATTTTGCTCCATATTAACATGATAGCATCACGCAGTTGCTGCAGATTTTTCGGCTGCACATCCATAATGTGAATCTCCCGTTCCCCCACATCCCAAAGGTGCTCTATTGGATTGAGTTTGGTAACTGTGTGTTGTGCGTTCAGAGATGTTCTTCTGCAGACCTCGGTTGTAACGAGTGTTTATTTGAGTTACTGTTGCCTTTTCAACAAGGCATTTATGCCCAAAGAACGGCCACTTACTGGATATTTTACCTTTTTCACACCATTCTCTGTAAAGCCTAGAGATGGTTGTGTGTGAAAATTCCAGGAGATCAGCAGTTTCTGAAATACTCAGACCAGCCTGTCTGGCATCAACAACCATGCCACGTTCAAAATCACTTAAATCACCTTTCTCCCCCATTCTGATGCTCGGTTTGAACTGCAGCAGATCATCTTGACCATGTCTACATGCCAAAATGCATTGAGTCGCTGCCATGTGATTGGCTGATTAGAAATTTACGTTAACGAGCAGTTGTACAGGTGTACCTAATAAAGTGGCCGGTGTATGTATATATTTATAATTCCAATGATTGTATATATATATATATATATATATATATATATATATATATATATATATATATATATATATATATATATATATATATAATGTTTTGACATAAGTTACATTTTCTTTGTGAAAACCAAATATAAACTTGTATATCAATTATGTAATTTGCATATATATTACCATATATCAGATTTCTATATGGGGTTCCATTAATAATATTAGAATGTCGCTTTAATAGGCAGCTGTCTGTGCAGGCCGTAGGCATCAGGGCAGGTTTTGGAACAGAGCTGATGTAAAGAATATACCCACCCCCCCCAAAAAAACCTCCCGCTGAGAAAACCAGCGAGCGTCTGACAGAAGCCCCTCTCGTGAAACCTGTAATTAACCGCAGATACATTAATTAAGAGTTAACGCGGAGAGAAAAGCTGTGGTCTAATTGAGGCCGACGTGGGCTGTAATTAGAGCTATAGTCACACATTGAGATTTTATGAATGAGTGACTTTGCCAGGTTTTGACGCCTTCTCGTTCTCCTGCACCAGCCACTAGCTGTTATTAGCCCGCGCGGACGTGAAGGAGACAATATGTTGCCGGTCATTTTTATTATTTTTTTTCAATCCAAACAGCAGATTTTTTTCTCCAGGCTCTCTCCGACTCTCCCTGTTGTTAATTAGGGGTGTCCGACACGTGGGGGAAGAGGAGGAGGTGCTGGGAGCTGGGAATCCAATTATTTCTCTCTTTTTTTGCCCCAAACGTTTTTTCCTTTCTCCAGTCTGTCGGAGAGAGGTGGATGAGATGTGGACAAGGACAGAGAGTCCGGATGACCAGGAGCTGAGAGACGTTTGTTTCCTTGTTTTCATGCTGAGATGACCAGCCATGCCATGATGTGCGCTAACTTGCATCCACTCCCTGCTTCATACATTATTAGCCGGTTTGGTTTGTTTGTTTATTATGTCTGCTCAATCACACACTACAAATAATGTCACAGCTTCTTCTGTGTACATATACAGTAATTAGCATGGTGGAGTATGAAAGAAGTTACCCCCCCCTCCCAAAAAAAAAAATAAATAAATAAAAGAGATTTGATTGTCCAGAAAAGCGCTGTATACATGTAAATAATTAATATTATTGTTAAGATGCAGTCGAACTTGTCGAAAAATTAAAAATTAAATGCTAAAAATTACATATGATTCCATGACAAACATGAACTGTTGTTTCCTTAAACGCGGAGGAAACTAGCGTCTATTGGTGATTCAATGACGTTAATCGAACTATGTACTAAAACATGTAAAACAGGAACTGAAAGGAACATTCAAAAGTAACACCTTAATCATATTATTGTCTTATTCAGATTGAGGAAATAATTAGATTACTAATGTCCATGTAAACATAATCAGTGATTTAATAAATACAAAATATACAGTAATGTTGTGAAATATTTACATTTTAAAATGTAATTTATTGCTGTGAATTTTTAGCATATTTTACAAATACGTAATTTCAAAATTACATCAATAAACAGGTCAAAAGAGATTTTGCTCCATGTTGACATGATAGCATCACATAGTTGCTGCAGATTTGTCGGCTGCACATCCATAATGTGAATCTCCCGTTCCACCACATCCCAAAGGTGCTCTATTGGATTGAGCCCTGGTGACTGTGGAGGCCATTTGAGTATAGTGAACTCATTATCATGTTCAAGAAACCAGTCTGAGATGATTCACGCTTTATAACATGTCGCGTTATCCTGCTGGAAGTAGCCATCAGAAGATGGAGACACTGTGGTCATAAAGGGATGGACTTGGTCAGCAACAATACTCAGGTAGGCTGTGGCGTTGACACGATGCTCAATTGTTACTAATGAGCCCAAAGTGTGCCAAGAAAATATCTCCCACATCAGTTTCCTGTTTTTAGCTGACAGGAGTGGCACCCGATGTGGTCTTCTGCTGCTGTAGCCCATCCACCTCAGTGTTGGATGTGTTGTGTCACATCGTCATGTGTCATGACGTCTATTTTACATACACACATTGATGCCTATTTGACCTCCAAAATAAAGAAGTATTATAATAATGAAAGATTTTATCCAACAGAAAGCTTCTATTACAAATGTACAGTGGATTTTGTGTACCTATAATGCATACAAACTATCTTGATGTCAAAATGACATCTAACCGACATCTAAATTGGTGTCAAAAATGATGTGTTTGATGCATTTTTTTGCATCAAGGTAGTTTGCATGCATTATATGTATACGAAATCCACTGTACATTTGTAATAGAAGCTTTCTGTTGGATAAAACATTTCTTATTATAATACTTCTTGTGTCTTTGGTGGTCAAAATGGCATCAATGTGTGGATGTCAAACAGACGTCAAACTTTTGGCATTGAATCGATTGCATTTTGACCTGTTCGTTTTGACATCATATTGCCCATTTTCCTGTATTATAGAGCAACCCACAATGTCCTCAATTTTGTTGTCACTCCTTTGTGCCATTTTTAGTTAACCTAACAAGAGTAAAACAGACGTTAGATAATCTGCCAATGAGGTAAGCAAAATAATCTTGTTTTTGAGTAAAGATTATTTTACTAAACTCATTGGCAGAATGTTTAGTTTTAAAGAAAAAAAACTCACTTGATTTTGACTTATTATTTCTGAAAAACAAACAATATTGTTTGCTTGTCTAAAAAAATTCTTCTTGATTTAAGAATTTTTAGATATTTGGACTAGAACATTCACATAGACTCTATTGTGAAGAAAGCCCAGCAGAGACTCTACTTCCTTCGTCAGCTGAGGAAGTTTAACCTGCCACAGGAGCTGCTCGTACAGTTCCACTCAGCTGTCATCCAATCCATCCTCTGCACTTCAATCACCGTCTGGTTCGACTCAGCTGCCAAAACCGACCTCCGTAGACTACAGCGAATAGTCCGGACTGCTGAACGAATCACCTTCCTACACTTCAAGAACTGTACTCTTCCAGAGTGAGTAAAAGGGCTCGCAAAATCACTCTGGACCCCTCACACCCAGCACACTACCTGTTCAAACTGTTACCGTCTGGTCGGCGCTTCAGAGCACCAAGCACAAAAACAGCCAGACACAGGAAAAGTTTCTTTCCTCAGACGATCTACCTTATGAACAGTCAAATATTCCCCTACTGTGCAATAAATATGTGCAATACTTTATCATTCGCACTTGTACACAGCACCTTATAACCTGTATATTTATAACAAATCTGTACACACAATTCAACATCCAGATTTCTTGACTAACCGCATCTGTTTAATTATTATCGTCTTTTTTATTTTTCATATTTATTTATTTTGTGTTGGTCACTTGTCACTTTATGTATACTGGAAGCTTCTGTAGCCAAAACAAATTCCTTGTGTGTGTGTTTGTGTGTGTGTGTGTGTGTGTGTGAAGCACACTTGGCAATAAAACTGATTCTGATTCTGAAACGAAAGAAAAAAAATAATTGGTCTTTATTTATTATTTTGCAGTGTAGTGCAGTGGTCAGTCTGACTGAACAGCATCTGTATCTCCACATAAAACGTCTCCACACTGAAGAGAATCTGAGCTGAAATCCCACACTGCGCAAACCCTCATCAGCAGAAAGAGTCAAAACACCAGAACGACCTTTGCTGAGGAGCATGTCGAGGACAGAAATGACCCAGAGTTCACTTTAGTAAAGATGTCACTGAAGTGTCTTGATTTGGGGGACGTTTTCAGCAGTTCAACAGCAGTTGGGCCTCCTAAAAGGTTAATTCACCAAGTCATATTAAATTCAGTTATCTATTTCTCACCTTAATGTTGTTTCAATCTCCTGAGACTTTCGTTCATCTTAGAACACAAATTAAATAATTTTAGATATTATTTGCTGGTAGCTAGCTCTCTGCAACTCTCACATCGTCGCCCACTGAAGCTAAGCAGGGCTGCACCCAGTCTGTACCTGGATGACAGACAACATGGGAAAGCTAGGTTGCTGTTGGAAGTGGTGTGAGGCCAGCAGGGAGTGCTCAACCTGTGGTTTGTATGGGTCCTAACGCCCCAGTATATTGAAAGGAACTCTATACTGCTCAGTGAGCACTGTCTTTCAGATGAGATGTTAAACGTGACTCTCTGTGGTCGTAAAAATAATCGCAGGGTGTCTTTCGAAAAAGAGTAGGGGTTTAACCAACCCAGGCTCATACTGAGAACGTAGTCCCGGGGACGTTTCTGGAGACCGCGAAATACGTCCCGGGAGGTACGTATTTGTGCAGTTTTTGTTTTCGCGAGTCCGCGAGAGGCTGCTGTGCGCGCTTTTTCCCGCGCCGTTCTCGCGTAAACCCGCTAGAGGCCGCTGTCGAACGACCTTCCGCCTGTCTGCCTGGATGACAGAATGATTGACCGTGCGACCGGCCAATCGGCTGACCCACCCTCCTCCGTCCCTAAACCCAACCAACGACGATTCACAAAAGCCGTCCAGAAAAAGAAAAGCCCTCGTCTGATTTTTACCACGTTTTCGGATTTTGACCACATTCTCACCCTGTGACAAACTTGTTCGCCGATAGGGAACGGCGTCACACCGCCCCGCAGCGTTCGCTTAAAAAAATGAAATGCAGCCGTACGTACCCCCTACGTATTTCGCGGTCTCCAGAAACGTCCCCGGGACTACGTTCTCAGAATGAGCCTGGGTTGGGTTTAACCCTGGCATCCTGGCCAAATTTGCCCACTCTACTGGCCTCTGTCCATCATGGCCTCCTAACCATCCCCATATCATAATTGGCCTCATCACTCATAATTGGCTCATCACGTCTCCTCTCCACTATTTAGCTGGTGTGGGGTTTGCAGTCTGTCGTAATATGGCTGCCATCATGTCATAGAGATTTCCCCCACCCTCCCCAAAAATAAAAGAGTGCAATAATACAATGCAGTTGAGCTTGTCGAAAACTGTCAAATTAAATGCTAAAAATCACACATGGTTTCAGGACGAACATGAACTGTTGTTTCGTGAAACGCCGGAGGAAACTAGCATCTATTGGTGATGTAATGACGTTAATCGAACTATGTACTATAACATGTAAAACAGCAACTGAAAGGAAATTTCAATAAGCAACTCATGCAAACACCTTAATTATATTATTGTCTTTTTCAGATTGAGGAATTAATTAGATTATTGATGTCCATGTAAACATAGTCAGCGACTCTTTTTACATGGACATCTCTAATCTAATTACTCTGGCATTTCTTGCAACAACAGTTTGGCATGGCACCATATTTTGCCAAACATTGGTTTCAGTGGTGCCAGCAGTGAAAATCCAGGGCTCTGGACAATGTGAAACATGTATTGTTCTCTAATGAGTCCACCTTCACTGTCTTTTCCACATCCAGGAGAGTTACGGTGTGGAGAAGCCCCAAAGAAGCATACCACCCAGACTGCTGCATGCTCAGAGTGAAGCATGGGGGTGGATCAGTGATGGTTTTGGCATTTCGTTTTTAATCTGGTGACAAGTTCAACTGCAGTTCATTTTTTTCATACTATGAATATAATTTATGTTTATAATTTTACCAGATTAATTAAATAGCTCTTTTTGGAAAGATTTCATTCAATGAGAGAGATTGGGATGATCATGTCTTTTTCTATGCAGTGCGTTTGCATAAATTATAATCAATCACAAGCATACAGTGAGTAAAATAAGACACGTCACACGTATTTCTAAAGGTGCCGTTGACTTGAAATCTTCC
This sequence comes from Danio aesculapii, assembly GCF_903798145.1. Lineage (NCBI taxonomy): Eukaryota > Metazoa > Chordata > Actinopteri > Cypriniformes > Danionidae > Danio > Danio aesculapii. The sequence goes on from NC_079442.1 coordinate 51,136,049, forward strand.
CCAGATGTTGGTAACAACCAAAGAAATCCATATATGCAAGGAAAACAAATCTAAATAGTTTACAAATGAAGTTCTGTGTAATAAAATTAACTGACTCAGGAAAAAGTAATGAACACATGAAGAAAGGAAGGTGTAGAAAGCCAGTGAAAGCTGAAATCTCACAGTAGTTCTTCAGCAAGCTTCTGCCCTTCCTCAGAGTAAATGAATATCAGCTGCTTCAGATTAACATCTACATTAGCAAGAGGCTGAAGATAAAGCCAGGGTGGACATTTCAGCAGGACAATGATCCAAAACAGAGCCAAAGAAATTCTCAGATGCTTTCAGAGAAAGAAAATAAAGCTGTAGAATGGCCTAGCTAATCACCTGACTCCAATCCAACAGAGAATACAAATTAAAGCTCAGATTTGATAGACGAGACCCACAGAACCATCAAGATTTAGAAAATCTGTTGAAGTCTGTGAGAAACTCACACCTGAGCAACGCATGCGACTTCATTCTCCATATTAAGCTGACAGCACCAAAACAGACTTTTATATAGGTGTTAAACGCATTTCAGTAGTTCAGCACTTTCTCCTTCTGTCATTTCATTGTTATTACACACAGCTCATTTTTCAGATTTGTTTGATTTTTATGTTTGTATTGTTTGGGTTTTTACCAAAATCTGCTTCAATTCCATGTCAACAGCTCCTGTACAAATATTATTCCCAGGAAAAACATGACATGTTCAATACTTATTTTTCCTGCTGTGTATAAGCATCACACAGCAGAGATAAAAGTGAAAATAAACAGTGCTGTATGGTTTTCTGGAGAGTCTAATGGTATTCAGGTACAGAAATTACAGAAATAACATGGTCATCATCGTATTATTAATTTAAAAAATTATATATTTAATAAATAATCTAATATTGCGAAGTGATTATTCAGCCTAATTTCACGGGAAAACAAAAGTATTTTACGTTTTGTCAGTTTAGTGGCTAATTAGTACGAATTCATACGAGTTTAGTCGTGTGAAATTGTTCGATTTTAAAAAGGAGGCTTGGCACATAACCCCACCCCTAAACCCAACCGTCATTGGAGGATGAGCAAATCGTACTGAATTGTACGAATTAGATTGTACGAATTCATACGAATTAGCCACTAAACAAAAAGTTATGAATTGTTGTGAGATTGTGTTGGATTATTGCAGATACGCAATATCGATGCTCAAACAAAATATGAAGAGTTCAGATGCAAAAACCGCTAAACGCCACTTCCGCTGAAAATGAGCTAATGACATGGAGTAAATGCTTTAGGTACGTAGTACAACATAAACAAATAGATTTGCTTCAAATCATCTAAATTCCAGCGTCAGCGCATTCAGAAATAACAGTTTGTTGGTAAAAGCCGCTAAACTCCACTTGCCTTTGACAGCAAAAGCCGCTATATACTGCTATATGACTACCAATCAGGAGGCGCGAATCAAATCATGTGTTTTTAATGTAGCAGTACACCTCAAAACGTGCATCATAAGCAAAAAAAAAAACACACTGTACAGTCGGAAGTGTAACTCATAACTAATTTTTTTGTGTAGCGACGATACTTTGAATGATTCCGATTTACTATACATTAAACGGCAATTGCGTTTCACGAAATACAGAGTTAAGATGCTGTTCTTTTATCCCACGTGGATGTTATGAGGATAAACAAGAGACCAAGACCTTAAGTATGGTGAGAATGGATGAATGACAGCTTCTAAAAGTGTCTGAGAGACGTCCCCTTTTTGCACAGTAGACCTACCTTGTGTTTTATTTGCTAATTTAAGCTATTTATTTTCAAATATAAATATAATATATAAAACTATACATTATTTATATTACTTCATATTACCTATACGCCTGATAAGCTTTTTATATTAATGGACAATGCACAGATATTGATGTTTCATAATGTTTTTACAGTACAATATTTGAATCTACCAAGCTTAGTTTACAATGTTTACAATGTTTACATTGTTCTACATCCATTAAATCTGAATCCCAAATATCAGAAATGACAACAGATTGTTAAGATTTAATTAATGTCAGTTTTAATGTTGTTCATTAATCCACTTACTTGACAGATTTCATTCATTCACTTCCCTTCTGCTTTTTCCCTGGTTTATCACAGCGGAATGAACCGCCGTTTACTTGACAGATTTCTGTATAAGTGTTTAAGTGTTTTATGTTTGGAAAATTAATTTCTAATTGCATCTTTAGTAATTTTCAACTAATTACACTGTCTTGTACCAATAGGGGGATTTAGAGGGTTTTGCATAAAAAGCAGAAGTGGATTTAGCTGGTTTAGATGCAAAATAAAATTTACCTCGTTAAAAACCAAAGAATTGTCTAAAGTGACATTTACAAAACAAGTGACAAAAAGGGTATTTTATTTACTAGCTAATAAAATAAGTAAATGAATATCAGCTGCTTCAGTCCAACATCTACATTAGCAAGAGGCTGAAGATAAAACCAGGGTGGACATTTCAGCAGGACAATGATCCAAAACACAGCCAAAGAAATCCTCAGATGCTTTCAGAGAAAGAAAATAAAGCTGTAGAATGGCCTAGCTAATCACCTGACTCCAATCCAATAGAGAATACAAATTAAATCTCAGATTTGATAGTCGAGACCCACAGAACCCTCAAGATTTTGACACACTGTTGAAGTCTGTGAGAAACTCACACCTGAGCAATGCATGCGACTTCATTCTCCATATGAGAGGCGTCTTTAAGCTGACAGCACCAAAACAGACTTTTATATAGGTGTTAAACGCATAGCAGTAGTATTTTTTAGTAAATATTGATGTTTCATAATCGTTTTACACTACAATATTTGAATCTACCAAGCTTATTTTACAATGTTTACATTGTTCTACATCCATTAAATCTGAATCCCAAATATCAGAAATGACAACAGATTGTTAAGATTTAATTAATGTCAGTTTTAATGTTGTTCATTAATCCACTTACTTGACAGATTTCATTCATTCATTTCCCTTCTGCTTTTTCCCTGGTTTATCACAGCAGAATGAACCGCCGTTTACTTGACAGATTTCTGTATTTTTGATTTTGAGGTCTGTGTAAGTGTCAACTAATTACACTGTCTTGTCTCAATAGGGGGATTTAGAGGGTTTTGCATAAAAAGCAGAAGTGGATTTAGCTGGTTTGGATGCAAAAGAAAATTTACTTTGTTAAAAACCAAAGAATTGTCTAAAGTGACATTTACAAAACAAGTGACAAAAAGGGTATTTTATTTACTAGCTAATAACCCTATCATTACATATAAAATGAAACTTCTGAACCTAATTATAGGAGCCTGATAGAAAATGCTCATTTACAAGAAAAGGTCTGATGGATTTAGAAGGTTTTGCATCTGAACTCTTCATATTGTGCAGCCCTACAAAACCTGCTAATTTACAGATATATTTTTTACAGCGTGTAAATAAATGCTCCATCCACATGTGCTTCAGAAGGGGGAACCTGATGGGAAACAGTCTCAGCGAGAGCACATTTTCTCTAATAACACACACAGAACTGTGATATCCCGAGCTGGCTGCAGGCTTTCAGTGTAATAACAAAGAGCAAGAGTGAAGCTCACTTCAGCATCTCCATCCGCCTGACCCGGCTCCACTTCACATAATCAGCGCAAATTCCTTTTCTTTCAGCCCAGATTACCCAGCTCTCTCCAAGCAGACCCGCCAGGGCCAAAAGCGCCTTTCATGAGAGTCTCGCTGGAGGAAAGTCGACAGAAAAAAGCATGCATACTTCAAACGGCAGGTAAAGCAAACACACAATGTGCTTATTTGTACAAAAATGAGCTCAAAGGGCAGTTTGGTGTCACTCACAATTTAGCCGACGTCCTGAACGCTTGTGCGCGATTGATCAAAGAGAAACGCCACTTAACGCCTTACTCCAAACCTTTGATCCTAATAATTAAGAAGCTTTTTCTGAGGGCAAAAAGCTACAAATATTCATCTGAACCCGATATGGGCTGATATCTGTCAGTAGGCCGCAGACCTGCTGCATCTAATGGGAAGAAGCGTCCAGTATGTAACCCAGCAAAACACTCTTGCCGAGGGTAAATAAGGTGGATATTTGAGAGAAAAAATGGGTTTTTGAAGATGAAAGTCTAAATGGAGTCTTGAGAGAGAGCTGATGGAGTGTGTTGACCGCCTGAAAGTAGTCACGGGGAAACAAGAGCGGCTATTAGTGTCACTGCCGGCCTCCAAATGGACAAACAAAATTAGGGTTTGGTTTGGATGCAGCTCGCGCTGTTACTTGCTGTTGTGACTGTGGTGTGAACTAAAGAGGTTTAGGAGATAGAAAAGTTGGAGATGGAAGAGAAAGAGGCTCAATTTAAGGTAGATTGATGGAGAATGGATGATCAAACTTCAATCACGAGTGAAAAAAGGAATCAAAGACTAAAATAAAATTAGAAATTAGATTGAAATGTATTTTTTTAAATTCACTCTGGAGTTTTTTATTAAATACTGAAACAGAAAAGCAACAAAAATTAAGCACATGCTAAATAAAATCCAAAATAAAAGATTAAATTAGTGTGTATGGGTGTTTCCCAGTACTGGCTTGCGGCTGGAAGGGAACCTGCTATGTAAAACATATGCTGGAATAGTTGGCGGTTCATTCCACTGTGGCAACCCCTGATAAATAAGGGACTAAGCTGAAGGAAAATGAATGAATGAATCTCTGCTGGGCTCCAAATTGACAAACTAAGTTAGGGTTTGGTTTGGATGCCACTCGTGCTGTAATGGTGTGAGCTAAAGAGGTTTAGGAGATAGAAAAGTTGGAGATGGAAGAGAAAGAGGCTCAATTTAAAGGTAGATTGACGGAGAATGGATGATCAAACTTCAATCACGAGTGAAAAAAGGAATCAAAGACAAAAATAAAATTAGAAATTGGATTGAAATGTATTTTTTAAAATTCACTCTGGAGTTTTTTATTAAATACTGAAATAAAATAAAATAAAATAAACATTAAAATATCTGCTGGGTGTTCCAGTGCCGGTGTTTCCGATTGGAAGGGAATCTGCTGTGTAAAACATATGCTGGAATAGTTGGCGGTTCATTCCACTGTGGCAACCCCTGATAAATAAGGGACTAAGCTGAAGGAAAATGAATGAATGAATCTCTGCTGGGCTCCAAATGGACAAACTAAGTTAGGGTTTGGTTTGGATGCCACTCGTGCTGTTATGGTGTGAGCTAAAGAGGTTTAGGAGATAGAAAAGTTGGGGATGGAACAGAAAGAAGCTCAATTTAAAGGTAGATTGACGGAGAATGGATGATCAAACTTCAATCACAAGTGAAAAAAGGACACAAAAATATTAGAAATTAGATTGTAATGTATTTTTTATTCACTCTGGGTTTTTTTATTGAACCCTGACATAGATAAGCAACAAAAGTGCAGCACATGCTAAATAAAATAAAAAATAAAATAAACTATAAAATCTCTGTTGGGTGTTTCCCAGTACTGGGTTGTGGCTGGAAGGGCATTCGCTGCATAAAACATGCTGGAATAGTTGGCGGTTCATTCCACTGTGGCAACCCCTGAAAAATAAGGGACTAAGCTGAAGGAAAATGAATGAATGAATTAATCTTTGCTGGGCTCCAAATTGACAAACAAGATTAGGGTTTGGTTTGGATGCAGCTCGCACTGTTACTTGCTGTTGTGACTGTGGTATTAACTAAAGATTAGGAGATAGAAAAGTTAGAGATGGAAGAGAAAGAGGCTCAATTTAAGGTAGATTGATGGAGAATGGATGATCAAACTTCAATCATAAGTGAAAAAGACGTCAAAGGCTCAATTTATGGTTCTCGAAGGGAGATCGATAATAAATGGTTGATGAGACTTCTTGTTGGACATCACAAATAGTCAACTGGAAAATAATCACCTGAAGAAAGACATCAAAGATACAAAAATAAAATTAGAAATTAGATTGAAATGTATATTTTAAAATTCACTCTGAAGTTTTTTATTGAATACTAAAATAGAAAATCAACAAAAATGCAGCACATGCTAAATACAATAAAATATCTGCTGGGTGTTTCCAGTGCCAGTGTTTCCGGCTAGAAGGGAATCTGCTGTGTAAAACATATGCTGGAATAGTTGGCGGTTCATTCCACTGTGGCAACCCCTGATAAATAAGGGACTAAGCTGAAGGAAAATGAATGAATCTCTGCTGAGCTCCAAATGAACAAACAAAACGAGGGTTTGGTTTTGGAGGCCGCTCACGCTGTTATTTGCTGTTGTGGTGTGACTGTGAGTTAAAGAGGATTAGGAGATGGAAAAGTTGGAGATGGAGGAGAAAATAATCAATTTAAAGGTAGATAAACAGAGAATAAATGATCGAACGTCAATCACAAGGCATCAAAAACATAAAATAAAAATTAGAAATCAGATTGAAATGTATTTTTTAAAATTCACTCAGTTTTTTTATTGAATACTGAAATAGAAAAGCAACAAAAGTTAAGCACATGCTTAATAAAATCCAAAATAAACAATTAAATTAGTGTGTATGGGTGTTTCCCAGTACTGGGTTGTGGTTGGAAAGGCATCCGCTATGTAAAACATGTGCTGGAATAGTTGATGGTTCGTTCCGCTGTGGTGACCCCTGATAAATAAGGGACGAAGCTAAAGGAAAATGAATGAATCTCTGCTGGGCTCCAAATGGACAAACAAGATTAGGGTTTGGTTTAAATAACACTCGCGCTGTTTTTTGCTGTTGTGGTGTGAGCTAAAGAGGTTTAGGAGATAGAAAAGTTGGAGATGGAAGAGAAAGAGGCTCAATTTAAGGTAGATTGATGGAGAATGGATGATCAAACTTCAGTCACGAGTGAAAAAAGACATCAAAGACAAAAATAAAATTAGAAATTAGATTGAAATGTATTTTTTTAAATTCACTCTGGAGTTTTTTATTAAATACTGAAACAGAAAAGCAACAAAAATGCAGCACATGCTAAATACAATAAAATAAACAATAAAATATCTGCTGGGCTCTAAATGGACAAACAATATTAGGGCTTGTGTTGTTACTTGCTGTTGTGGTGTGAGCTAAAGAGGTTTAGAAGATAGAAAAGATTGGGGATGGAAGAGAAAGAGGCTCAATTTAAAGGTAGCTTGATAGAGAATGAATGATCAGATCATAAGTAAAAAAGGCATCAAAGACACAAAAATTTCATTCAAATAAAAATCCCACTGAAATAAGGGATTGAATACACTATTAAAATAGTTTTTTTTAGGGGTTTTCATCTTTATTGGGAAAGGACAGTGGAGATTTTTACAGACATGAAAGTGTGGGGAGCAGAGATAGGAGATTGGTCGGCAAAGGACCTCAAGCCGGGAATCGAACTCGGGTCGCCGTGAGCACCTTGGTGCTATGTGTCGACGCACTAACCACTAGGCTATTGGCGCAAGTGAAACATTCATTCATTCGTTTTCTTTTCGGCTCAGTCCCTTTATTACTCTGGGGTCACCACAGCAGAATGAACCGCCAACCTATCCAGCATAAGTTTTACTCATCGGATGCCCTTCCAGCTGCAACCCATCACTGGAAAACATCCATACACACTCATTCACACACATACACTACAGACAATTTAGCTTAGAGTCTCAAACCAGCCACCTTCTTGCTGTGAGGCGATTGTGCTACACACTGCGCCACCACATCGCCCGCAAGTTAAACAAAGCAACTACAACACAGCACAGTCTAAAACAGCATAGTCTAAATTAAAATAGTAAAATAAAAAAATAGGTTCATTTAATTATTGGAAAACATGCTGCACAAGATTAATGAAAATAAATGCAGTATAAAATAGCAGGATGGTAAAGAGACAAAGACGAAGGATCAGTGATGTCTGTAATACCTGGAGGTTTTCTCTATTACTGCTTACATTCATCTCAATGGCGAACACTGACTGACTGAAAGCAGCACCGAGTTATTCACATGAGTTGTCCAAGACTGTGGAAAAATAGGAATACACTTATTATAAAATGACTAAAACAAATGACAGCATGAATCTGTTTTTTCTTCATGGTGTCCGGCGGAGACTGAAGCCATATCTGGAGCAGATCAGCTGGACGAAGAGATTGATGACCGGCCAGAAAGACACTGATGACCTTTGACCTCTGACCTGATGAGCCTCTTCCCTCCAGACTTAACTCATAAACACAGAATCAGCAGCACCGCATCAGCAGATTCACGTACTGTACACACACACACACACACACACACTCCAGTGGTGTCAATATCACAGCACCTCATTCTGTCAGGTCCAGCTGAATGCTGTCTATATAACACACATTTAATTTCATAGTCATTTATTAATTTTCCTTCAGCTTAGTCCCTTATTTATATGAGGTCGCCACAGTGGAATGAACCGCCAACTATTCCAGCAAATGTTTTACACAGCGGATGCCCTTCCAGCCGCAACCCAGTACTGTGATACAACCATACACACTAATTCACACACTCACTCATACAATACGGCTAATTTTGTTTACTCAATTCACCTAAACCACATGTATTTGGACTGTGGGGGAACCCAGAGGAAACCCAGAACTGGCCTCAAATTAGCGACCTTCTTGTTTTTAGGCGACAGTGCTAACCACTGAGCCACCCTCAATTCATAGTCTTACAGCAAGTCCTTGTGATTATCAAGAGCTGTGGTATAATGTCAGCAAACCACTAAGAAGAAGAACTGCATCCAACTGGAGTAACTGTGGATGCAAGAGCAAGCTGTCTGAAAGAGATGTGCAGGTGCTAATCCTGATAGTATCCAAAAAACATAAAACCCCAGCTGGCCAACTCACTGCAGAATTAAATGTGCCGCTCAACTCTTCTGTTTTCACCAAAATATCTGGTCAGGAGAGTTATGGTGTGGAGAAGACCCAAAGAAGTGTACCACCCAAACTGTTGCATTCCCAGAGTGAAGATGGGATGGATGGATGGATGGATGGATGGATGGATGGATGGATGGATGGATGGATGGATGGATGGATGGACGGACGGATAGACGGACGGATGGACGGATAATTGGGTTGATGATTGGGATGGATGGATGGATGGATGGATGGATGGATGGATGGATGGATGGATGGATGGATGGATGGATAGATAGATAGATAGATAGATAGATAGATAGATAGATAGATAGATAGATAGATAGATAGATAGATAGATAGATAGATAGATAGATAGATAGATAGATAGATAGATAGATAGATAATGATGATTGGGATGGATGGATGGATGGATGGATGGATGGATGATGGACGGACGGACGGACGGATAATTGGGTTGATGATTGGGATGGATGGATGGATGGATGGATGGATGGATGGATAGACAGACAGATAATTGGGTTGATGATTTGGATGGATGGATGGATGGATGGATGGATGGATGGATGGATGGATGGATGGATGGATAGATAGATAGACGGACAGATAATTGGGTTGATGATTTGGATGGATGGATGGATGGATGGATGGATGGATGGATGGATGGATGGATGGATGGATGGATGGATGGATGGATAGATAGATAGATAGATAGATAGATAGATAGATAGATAGATAGATAGATAGATAGATAGATAGATAGATAGATAGATAGATAGATAGATAGATAGATAGATAGATAGATAGACGGACAGATAATTGGGTTGATGATTGGGATGGATGGATGGATGGATGGATGGATGGATGGATGGATGGATGGATGGATGGATGGATGGATGGATGGATGGATGGATAGATAGATAGATAGACGGACAGACGGATGGATAATTGGGTTGATGATTGGGGTGGGTGGGTGGATGGATGGATGGATGGATAGATGGATAGATGGATAGATTAGATAGATAGATAGATAGATAGATAGATAGATAGATAGATAGATAGATAGATAGATAGATAGATAGATAGATAGATAGATAGATAGATAGATAGATAGATAGATAGATAGATAGATAGATAGATAGATGGATGGATGCATAGACGGACGAACGGATGCATAGACGGACGGACGGATGGAGTGACGAACGAACGGGGCCTCAGATCCCTCAGTGAGTAATAGTTTTCTGGTGTCCCTCAGCTGATGGTGAATGCTGAGGTTTACAGTCATCAGTGGAGTGTTTGAAGTGTCTGGGAGTGCAGCTGAAGATGAACGAGCTGATGAGAGCAGTGAACGCCAACGTCAGCCACAGATACTGCACTTCCGGACGGAGGAAACACTCGTAAATCACATCACTGGAGCCACTGACCCCCGGCCCGCAGCAGAGGTGTAAGAGACAAGCTCATCTGCTGCACACACACACACACACACACACACACACACACCCAGAGTACGTTTACATGGACACTAAAACTTAAACTTAACTAAAACTTACAAAAAGATTATTTTGCTTACCCCATTGCAGATTATTTTGCTTGTTTTCATGAAAAACTCGCTTAATTTTGGCATATTATTTCTTATATCAATGCAATGTGTTTTACTTGTCTAGAAAAGGCTTCTTGATTTAAGAGTTTTTACACATTTTGACTATAAACAAGAGAAAAACTCTTAAGTAAGCATTTTTTCTGTGTAAAGGATTTCATTTTGAAACTGTTACAACTTTAAAGAAATTGCAAACTTCTCAAAACTATCCTTCATACAGTAATCCATCGTCTTCAGGTCACAGACAGCAGCAGATGCTTTCAAAAGCCGATGTGTGAACCCTGAGGAAATATTATGATAAGCTTTCAAGCTTCTATTAAAATCATAAAAGGCTCCAGCTCAGGTCATGCGCCGCTAATGTCAGGGTGGAGCTTGTTCGTATTCATATATTCATCCATATGTTGCAGAGATTTGCATGTTTTTGGAGAGCCGCCGCTGAGGGCCCCTTAAGCTCCTGGGCCTCGACTGTATATAGGAGAAAGTCAAAGTGAGAATTTCAGAAGGACCATGAATTGCATTTACATGAGGAAGGGACTGCGCATCTCGCAGGACTCTTGTGCTTGTTTCCAGCATGTAGACGTGTGATTGTGTACTGCTTGTTCAAACTACTTATTTAAAAGGAGCTAAAACAACAAAATTCCTGAGATTTTTTTTGGCACAACTTAAATGTTTTACATTCAAATTGCACATTAACTTAATCGATTAGTGTTGGGACAACCTGAATAAATTGTGTGGAACCCTGCATTTTTTACAGCATATCGTCCTGCTCTCTGTCTGCATACTTGCCAACATTTGTCACTGGAAATCTAGGAGGTCGGGGTTGATGTGTCTGAACATACCGGTCAACCCTCCTGTTTTTGCCTGTATTCTCCCGTATTTTTACAGTTTTATCCCACTATCATCCCGTAAAAATATTTTCCCATATTTCGCCTGTATTTTCAGTGTATCTCTGAAGGGTGGCAAATAAACTTTAAAGGGAACATAGTTTACCTCTTTTTTTATGATGTAATATTAATATTCTGGTTCTTCTGAGTGTGCCAGTTTAGGTTCAGTTTAAAACACAATTCAGATTTTTTTATTATAATGTGTTAAAAAGTGTCATTTTGGGGGCGTGTCCACAGCTTGCTGATTTAGGGGTGTGTTGCTTCACATGTAAATTAGTTTCGGCTTCCCGCCAATGTAACAAGGGGGCGGGGCCATGAGCTCACCCGCTCTGCGTTTGCAACAGAGTCTGACAGGCAGACGGAGAAGGAGAGAGAGGGTCACCATTCAGTCGTACATGTACGACTATGACACAGACCAAGCAGAGAGTACAAAATCATTTGTGTCTTTGTACAGTTTTACAGCCAACTGTGTGCTAGTTTCATGTGCCGAGCTTGTACACAGAAACTAATAACCACGCACACTGAATTAACTTTGACTGAGGCACCGGATGCGCTGCTCGAAGCCGCGACACGGCACACCAGACACTCTCTGTGGCGCGGCAGAAACATGAAGTGTCCCGAATCGTCGCGCCACGCATTTTTGAATTCTAAACATAGGTTTCTGCAGCGGTCCGCGGCGCCCAGCCGTCGACTTGAGTGTACCCTGATAGAAACCTATGTTTAGAATTCTAAAACGCATGCTAGTTAAGATCACAGGGAGCTTCTGGGATCGCGAGAAATGCAAACGGCTGAAGTATAAGGTAGACTCAATGAGAAGTACACATGTTTGCAAACCTACCTAAAGATACAACCAATAATTCCGATTAGAGCGATAATGTGGAGAATATTGCTCTTGTGTTGAGCCCAATGAGCCTTGCATCTACAAATAGAGCTAGCGTGTTCCTTTAGTGATATCGCTTCGACTCACGCTGAAAATGGCGGAAATGAATAAACAAACTGAGGATATGATGACGCGCCTGTCAATTAATATTGGTGGGCGGGGGGACTGCTCTCCTACGTAAAGTTGCGGTCGATTTGAAAACCGCTCCAATTGGTCCACCGTTTTTTATGTTGTTAAATTGAAAAAAAAGCACTGGGTGTGTTTATATCACCCCAATATGACGGTCTATACACCATACATGCACATATGTCTGTCCAAACAGCTTGAAAAGTAGATTTTTTACCAGAGGTGCCCTTTAAAGAGCCGAGCCTCCCTGTACGCAACCCATACCGCCGAACCACCAGGGGCCGCCATTTGCTCTTAAATGTGAGTCTGTTCTGTGCATTCGCTTTGTTTTAATAACACTTTGAAATAAATATAATAACGGTGGGATTCCCTTTACTTTTCATTACAGGTGCCGTCTCCCCTTCATATGCATTCCTCAAAACAGTCGCATAGTGGTCCGTGACTGTCAGCTGACGCGCTCATAAATAGACGCTGTTTCCCAAACGGATTCTGTACACGCGATTTGAAGCGGAGTGAAAGTCTGGATTTTGGGTGAGTGTTTGAACAGACATATACACATAATTAATAATAATAATATCTGAAGACGTAGATCTTGGTGGGTTTTTTCAAACACAACTAATTTCGTCCTAATGAGCATGAAAAGTTAGGAAAGCAATCGAATGCTTTCATTATAACGTTAGATGTTTGCATTTTTAAAGGGACACCTGTTATTTAATGTACTGATAATAAAAAAAATCTAAATAAATAAGAGATTCATTCGTTGCTCTTTAATCACATGTGTAAGTTATACAGTGAAGAAACGGCTAATGAGGTTTGATAGCTTGAATCTATATCATTATAATGTTTGCTAATGTATTTGCTGCTAATGTATACTATTTAATTTCTCTTTTGTAAAAATAATAATAAAACATATTACTGATCATATAACTGTTTATTTACAATGAAGCAGCTCCAAATGAACATATTTAGTAATTTAAGGGGTGGGATGTCAAAGGAATCCCTTTTTATGATGGGCATATCCCTTATATATCCCAATGGTATGTGTCTGAATAACACAGCTAAGTAATTGTAATATGCACTTGGTTTCGAGCAGCCGCTGTGATCGGATACTATACCAAAGACCAGGGGCGTATTGGACATTTTAAAAGTGGGGGGGACGGCTGTATAAGATCATACGCTCATATAATTATTAATCACCTGTTTCTAAATGGTCTGTCTCTAAAAGTGAGGGGGACAGATCCCCCCCGTCCCCCCCGGTTGCTACGCCCCTGCCAAAGACGATCCGGGGGTGTTTTAAACTGTACCAAAAACCTGAGGACCTGGGGAGGGGGGATTTACAGGAAATTATAGGAGTTTTCTAGGAGAAATAACAAAACTGGAGGGTGGTGGGAGATGGGTCTGAAATACGGGAGACTCCCAGGAAAAACAGGAGATTTGACTAGTATGGTCTGTCTGTGCTTCGTTTTTTAAACACATTTTATCACTGAGAGTTCTCTTAAATATGATGAAAAGTTGTAACTATTTTTCTATTTCTAAACTGAATATTGAGTAGGGGGTGTGGCTTTCTTTTTGCATATCATTCTCTCGTATCAAACTAATAGGGAATAGTCAATATGGTATAGCTGCGGATACTCGCATTAATACAGCATGATTTTTGTAAGATTCAGCTGTACTCAAAGGACGCCTTGCATTTTCTATTCTTTCTGTTTTAGGAATAAACTCTAGAACGCAATAGCATGAAATATTTCACACTCAAAAGGGGAAAATGCAACCATGATGCGCAATAGTTTTCAGTAATCTCAGTCAAGCGCTTCCAGTGAACTGTATGCCGTTACAAGGCATTTAAGGTCTGTTTTCTTTAAAGAAGTGGTCCACTACAATATCATATTTGAAACTTTAGCTGATGTGTAATGTAGCTGTGTGAACATAAACAGCATCTCTGAATGTGAGATTTCTGTGTGGAGTTTGCATGTTCTCCCCATGTTGGCGTGGGTTTGCTCCGGTTTTCCTCACTGTCCAAACACATGCGGTATTGGGTAAGCTAAATTGTCCATAGCGTATGTGTGTCAATGAAAGTGTATGGGTGTTTCCCAGTGATGGGTTGCAGCTGGAAGGGCATCGTAAAACATATGCTGGATAAGTTGGTGGTTCATTCCACTGTGGCGACCCATGAAGGACTAAACCGAAAAGAAAATGAATGAATGAACATAAAACGATAAAGTTGTCACAAAAAAAAACTCAAGAATTGTGTTGATTCAGCTCATTTTAAATGAGTAGTTTGAACAAGCAGCAAAAATCATTTGTGTGTTTGGCTGTTGGGAAGGGGGCCAGATTTATTCATGTAAATCTTGTAGTGTGATATTAGGTCATTCATTCGTTCATTTTCTTTTCAGCGTAGTCCCTTTATTAATCAGGAATCGCCACAGCGGAATGAACCGCCAACTCATCCAGCACATGTTTCATGCAGCGGATGCTCCTCCAGCTGCAACCCAACACCAGGAAACACCCATACACTCTTGCATTCACACTCATACACTATGTCCAATTTAGTTTTGTTCAATTCACCTATAGCGCATGTCTTTGGAAAATTAGAGCACCTGGAGGAAACCTGAAGAACATGCAAACTCCACACAGAAATGACAACTGACCCAGCCGGGGCTCGAACCAGCAACCTTCTTGCTGTGAGGCGATCGTGCTACCCAATGAGCCACCGTGCTGCCCTGTGATATTATGTGCGATATTCACTTCAACATCTTTTACTCACTCTCAAATGGTTCAAAACTTATATGAATTTATTTCTTCTGCTGAACACAAAGCAAGATATTCTGAAGAGTGTTCTGAAGAGTCCAAACTATTGGAACTCCATCATTCTTCAGTTTATCTTCCTTCGTGTTCAACAGAAGAAAGCAACTCATGTTTGGAACAAGTGGACGATGAGGAAATGATGACAGAATATTCATGTTTGGGTGAACTATCCTTTTAAGATGTTTTGTGAATACGGGCCCTAGTCAGTGTGTTGTGGGTCATTGAACGCTTTAAGCTCGTGGTCATTATCTGAACCCGCACGTTTCTGCAGACGCTCCAATTAGTTCTGACCCAGAAGGAATTTCAGGAGACGGAGAGACGACATCCAGGACACTCACTGCACACGGATACAAGCTTCACTGCGCTTCACAGTCATCTCTGAAAATACAGCGATCCATTTTAATGTGTTTTTAAAGGCATTTACTGTAGCAAACATGAGCTCCTTTCCAACATCATGATTCAAGCGTCTTGAGTGATTTCCTTCAAATTAGTTTCATTTTTCAGACATCCCGGCAGACACACAACATCATAGGATGTTAATATTAGGTTACATTTAGATCGACAGCATCTAAGGACAATGTTTTCTTGATGTCCAATAATGACATGAAATAATGTTGATAGTTTATTGATTTTAGGTTATGTTGGAAAGTAACCAAAATCGAGCGTCGAGCCAACATCTTAAGCCATTATGTTGACATCTATTACTGACATTTATTTATCAGGCATGGCAACCAAAATTCAACGTCTGATAGATGCCATATTGGTACACTGTCAGAAAAAAGGGTACGGTTGGGGTCCATTTGTGAACACTTGGGGTACAAATGGTGAAGTTGTACCCTCAATGGTTCAAAGTAGCACCCTAAGATACTTATATGTACCATTTAAGAGTAAAAAAGGTACAACTATGTTCCCAACAGTCAAAGGGTTCATGTTTAGGCCATTTAAGGCCCAAAGAAAGGTAGTCACTTGAATGAAAAAAGGAGCAAGTCAACGTGTATGAAATGGTCCTTCATTTATGTCATGAGTTGTTGGTTATTTGGAAGAAATGCACAAAAAAACTGTACATTAACAATAAAATGATTTAATTTTAAAACATGGCCTTATAAATATTATAAATTAATATTTTTTATTTAAGAAAATGTTAACATAAATCCCCCTAAATGTGAAGTGAAATGGCTTATTATACACAGACCTTTCTTTGATTATCAGATTTAATAAACTACTACACTGGACATATAAGTATATAGTAGATGTATACAATAGGATTTAAAGTTAACCAGATTGGTAAAAAAAGACAGAGTACAACAGTGTAGCATTAATAAATAAATTAATTAATAAAACAATTATGAAACGTAACAGAATATGCCAAAATAATACACCTGAGAACAAGTAATAGATTTAAAAGACCAAAAACTGGCCATTAGATATACACATAATGTATTAAATATCATGTTTTAACTACAATGGGGAGATTGAATCCAGCGGCAGATCCGAGATGGACTGGCCGAAGTAAAGCTGCTGTCGGCGGGGGAGAGAATCATAAATCTCTCTGACAGAGTCCGCATTCACTGAAGCACATTGTTAAAGACGCGCTATTTTTGTAAATAAACTGCCGATTCGAGTTTAAAACAACTACATTCTCGCCTGAAAAACTATTTTGTGACACATTGGATCAGATTTTTTTAAACTTGCGGGTCTGCATAGCGGGATGTTATCCATTGCCTTTCGCTTAGTAGCAACCCAACGTCAAGCTGTATCATCATTAATGCATCATTAACACCCAAAATGCAACCTCTGTCCAACATTGGACATTGACATCGGCCTGACAACCCGATTTTCATTTCTAAACAAAATTCAACGTCCCATGACGTTGGGGTACAACGTTAATCTGACGTCATACTGAAGTCTTGTGCCTGCTGGGATATAGTAAAATGTAGTGATGCACACAAGACTGAATCACTGCTTTAACTGTTTTTCTTGCTTGGTATTTGTCTGTTTTCAAGAACATTAAAGACTTTTAGCTAAAATTTTTGTTCTTGGCAATTGATAGAATGCAAGTTAACAATTTACCATGCACTTTAAGAGTCAAATAAATAAATATGTATGTGTATCTGTGTGGTTTTTGACTCTCAAAATAGTAGCTGACCAAATATGAATCACAAGAACCACAATATCAAATAAAAACCAACATTTTTCTAATGTTCTTTTCTAAGTTTACTAAAAAATATATTAAAATATATTAGCAGTAAATTGAAATATTTTACGGACTATGTTAAAATCTGTTGTGCTCCAATAAAAGCTAAAAATGTTATTATTTATTTTAAAAGTATGGCTAACATTGTAGATGTACTCAATGGATAGAAGTTGATCATTAGGAAAACATTGGTTAGATATACCAAGGACCCACTCAAAACAAGGGAATGCCATGAAGGAAACTTCTTTTTTTTCTATTGTAAATATTAATATACGTCGTTCATTTTTATTCTATCGTTTTATTTTATTTTATTTACATTTAAATATTATTATTCTGTTATAATGTAGGTTGTACTGTGGTTTTAATTGTTAAATATTCAGCATATACAACAACAAAAAACTGTGAGGGAATGATGCAATAGGAAAGCTCCGCCCCCTACTCAATATTCAGTTTCAGTTGGAAGTATGTTGACCAAAGATAAGACATGTCACTGGTAACTTTAACTGGTAATATGGTGCATAAAGCCCCGCCTACTAGAACAGGAGCCAATCATCGATCGCTATAGACTGACCATACTCTGGGGGAGAAGCTTGGACCAGATGTGAGTTTCTGCAGATTTTATGTGATTTGGATGTTTAGAAATGAACTTAAAGAGACAGTTGTTACTTAAATTTATTGCTGATTCCTAATATGAAATTCAATCGTAAGCTTGGCAAGCAGTTTTGGAGAATTTGATGTCTCCCCCATTCAAACAGAATGCCTTGCATTTGTTTGCATTGTTTCAAAGATGGCCGCCGAGTGAAATAGCCGGTGACTTGGCTTAAAGGGACTTTGCGTTAACATACCAAAATAAAAGTCCCAGTAACGTCCGGTTAACGCGTTCATTTAACTGCAGCAGTCAAATGCTGAATTCTGATATATCCGAACTGTTCGGCCGACTCTCGGTCTGTGTAATGAAGAGTCATGAGGCGACAGACAGACCCTTCCCGCTGCTGTAATGCTAATACGCTAATCTGCAGCCATTAGGGAGCAGCAGGTCCTCACAGGTGGACGGACAGACGCATCAATGCAGTAATGAGCAAAAAACCAAACAGCCTCTTTACCTGCAGCGTCCAGGTGGCAGCGAACATGTTTACAAGCTGGAGTCACCAACTGGAAAATGAAATCAAGTAGGTTTTTAATTGAGTGATGCATTTCATTTAGTACTCCGTAAAATAAAAGGGGGAATTAAAGTCAGCGTTAACAAATCTTACAATGTTTGTTTTGCGAGCTCAAACTGTGATTCTGAAGGTGGATAATTAATCTGTGTGTATTAATCCACCGAAAATATTAGTTTGTTTTGGTAATCTTCAATTCAATATAGTCATTTGTCTCCGCATTTGGAGTGGTGGTCCTTTTTGTTGAGGTCAACCTGAGGGCTTTCCTATCAACTGCATATTAATTCCCTCTCATACAGTTAAGTTTATTGAGGTAAAGTTGGTTTTATATTAGCACATTCATTTAGTGACAACTTGCCTCTCTATTGTTTACTATGGTACTTTGGATATTCTGTATGAACGGTTAGCACTTTTTACAGATCACCTACTGCACCTTTAAGTTTTATATACTGCATAACAAACAGAAGCTGGTAGGCTGACCACCCGCTCCATTTTGCATTGAAAAGCCTAGCATTTTTTCCTGCGCGATGTTGAATTCTGTAAAAATATCCCACAATTTTATCAGTCTGTTGGTTTAATTGTTGTATTAAGATTAATGAAGGCATTCCTGCCTTTTATGTGAGGCATTTACACGTTTATAATGTAGTTTATAGTTTAGTTTATAATGTAGTGGAGCAGATGATTCCCTGCTGAACTTAAATTTCATGTAAAACAAAGATAGTATATTTCAATGAGTTTTAATTGTGTTTTCTAGAAGGAGATAAAGGACATAAATGACCTGACTGGCAGAATACATGTTTAAGTTAGATGCAGTTTCAGGTTATGTTTTAGTGTTGGTAATGCCCCACATTGTCATGCACAAACTTAATAATTGTCCCACATTTCATCTATTTGCTGATAGTCACGCTGAAAGTCTATGTACTGCAGAAAAAATGCATCCCTGTCAGATTATACCAGCTCATTCACCAGTATAGGAATTATTTGGAGGATTATTTAATGGTAACGTTAATATTTGAAGGGGAAATGGCTTGGATTAGTCAATTAAGCTGAGATGATATGGCAAGGGTGTGCTTTTTGATGACAAAAAGCTGAGTTTTAATTTAGTAACATTGCACGTTGCACCTTTTGTAAAGCTGCTTAGGATTGATAATTATTGTAAAAAGCGCAATACAAATAAACATGAATAGTATTAAAGGGAACATAGTTTACCTCTTTATGATGTAATATTAATATTATGGTTCTTCTGAGTGTGCCAGTTTAGGTTCAGTTTAAAACACAATTCAGATTTTTTTATTATAATGTGTTAAAAAGTGTCATGTTGGGGGCGTGTCCACAGTTCGCTGATTTATGGGTGTGTTGCTTCACATGTAGACTAGTTTCGGCTTCCCGCCCAACGTAACAAGGGGGCGGGGCCATAAGCTCACCCGCTCTGTGTTTGAAACACAGACAGGCAGACTGCGAGGATCCGCATTCAGTCGTACATGTACAACTCGGACACAGACCAAGCAGAGAGTACAAAATCATTTGTGTCTTTGTACAGTTTTACAGCCAACTGTGTGCTAGTTTCAAGTGCCGAGCTTGTACACAGAAACTAATAACCACGCACACTGAATTAACTTTGACTGAGGCACCGGATGTGTCGCACGAAGCCGCGACACGGCACACCAGACACTCTCTGTAGCGCGGCAGATACATGAAGTGTCCCGAATCGTCGCGCCACGCATTTTTGAATTCTAAACATAGGTTTCTGCAGCGGTCCGCAGCGCCCAGCCGTCGACTTGAGTGTACCCTGATAGAAACCGATGTTTAGAATTGTAAAACGCATGCTAGTTAAGATCACAGGGAGCTTCTGGGATCGCGAGAAATGCAAACGGCTGAAGTATAATGTAGACTCAATGAGAAGTACATATGTTTGCAAACCTACCTAAAGATACAACCAATAATTCCGATTAGAGCGATAATGTGGAGAATATTGATCTTGTGTTGAGCCCAATGAGCCTTGCATCTAAAAATAGAGCTAGCGTGTTCCTTTAGTGATATCGCTTCGACTCACGCTGAAAATGGTGGACGTGAATCAACAAACAGAGGATATGATGACGCGCCTGTCAATCAATATTGGTGGGCGGGGGAACCGCACTCCTACGTAAAGTTGCGGTCGGTTTGAAAACTGCTCCAATTGGTCCACCGTTTTTTATGTTGTTAAATTGAAAAAAAAAGCACTGGGTGTGTTTATATCACCCCAATATGACGGTCTATACACCATACTGTACATGCACATATGGCTGTCCAAACAGCTTGAAAAGTAGATTTTTTTTTTACCATAGGTGCCCTTTAAAACCTACCTGCAATTTCAGATTGAGTCATGTATGTACGTCTGTATGTATGTATGTGTGTGTGTGTGTGTAATTATAATAATATATTAGAATCGTATTTCCGATAATAGTATCAGATAAACCTAGCACAAATTCACACACACTAACACACTCGCACAGTAAATTGTGATGTGGATATCTGTGTTTGGAGGTCATGCTCTAGAATGATGCATGACAGTGATGCATGAGAGATGATGTGATGCCGTGTCCCATCATGCCCTCTGTCTGTACCGTCCAATTCAGTTCACCAGCTCACATCAGATCAAAACACCTCTGAGTTTTAACACTGATTGTGAGCCCTAAGAATGATGCTCTTATTTTTTTTTTACTATTCTGGTCTTGTTTCTTTAAATGTTTAAGTGTGGGCTGCATAATATGTCATTTCAGCATTGAAATCTATGTGAAAATTAGTCACATTGCAGGAAGTCAAGCACTTTCAAGTAGGCCTGTCACAATAATCAATATATGGACTTATCGCACAGCACATGGACATGACCTCGATCATTTTTGTTGATGCAATATACAGTATATCACCTATACACAAAAACAATTCTAGCTACACTGGAGGTTGCCGTAGTGCCGATAGTGGTTTACCGTAAATTACTATAGTATATTTTCATGTGGGTGTCTGACAGCTGAAAATAGATCTGGTAGCAGATATCGCAGCCTCTGTTACTTTTTACCTTGCACTTTTTTTTGTTAACATTTATTATTATTATTTATTTATTTATTTTCACATTCATGTTAAAATGACTATAATTAAATATCCTTAAAAATAAAATGTGTTCTTTGAAACAGTGGACTTGCATTGTGATGATATTATATTGTCATTCTGGCATTATACAGTATCATGAGTGGCATAAAATGGTCTTAAAATGGCAATAAATTTGTTTATAGCAGTATATTTTGGTGCAATATATTGTACATCAAAAAATAGATACCTTAACAGGTCTAATTTCAGGTGAATTTTTATCAAAGATGAATTGTTTATTTATATATAATGAAGACTATAGAGTGTTATTTTACTCTAATTTCTCTTCCTCAATACTGTTCGACTCCTCTGAAAAACCAGAAAGTGCTGTTTATTCAATGTATTATCTTTGTTCTGTTGTTTTTATCTGCTAATTGGTTTATGTTGTCTATATATTTGTGTGTGTGTCTATGTATAGATGTATACATGTATGTATGTATGTATGTATGTATGTGTGTGTGTGTATATATATATATATATATATATATATATATATATATATATATATATATATATATATATATATATATATATATATATATATATATATATATATATATATATATATATATATATATATGTATGTATGTATGTATGTATATGTACTCACTTAAAAAAGTTGGGTTAATAATAACCCAACAGGTAACCCATAGATGGGTCAATTTGGCACCGACCTTCTGTTGGGTTATTGTAACCCAATCCATTGGGTTAATAAGGTTAACCCAACAATTTGGGTTATAAAAATAACTAATTTGTTGGGTTATTTTGCCAAAAAGTGGCTTAACCCCTAAATAATAATAAATTATTATTATTATTATTATTATTATAGTAGTAGTCATCTTTATATGAAAATAAAAAAATACACCGCTTTTATTACATTGGCAAAGCTTTATTTAAATCCATGAATTTAGTGCCACATCTTTCACAATAACAAACGCCTGAGAGCAGTCTAGTTCATCCCCAAGCAGCAGGACAATAGGGTTCTGTCTCTGTTGCTCCTCCTCCTCTAAGTACTGAACGAAATACAAGTATACACACATGAATTAAATAATGTCCAACATTTATTGTCATAAATAATGCACCTAGAAGTCGCAAATCAACAAATTCTTGTTTTGCCTCCTGGTATGAGGGCCGAACCATCTTGCTGCACAATCTGTATGGCAGTGAAGAAATGATAGCTGGCTGAGTTGTTAAAGCGACATCTCCAAAGTGGGATCTCCAAGGCTGTCTTTATATCAAACAGAAAAAAAACACAATTAAACTCAAAACAAGCCCCTCATATCAAAGGTGAAATGCTATAAATTGGGATTAAAACAAAGCTGTTATGCAGGATTGTCTCACCAGATTAAATGTTTGCTTGAACTGGTAGATCCAAGGCTCTTCTTTTTTTGCAATACGAGAGGGTCCGCAGTGATGCATCTCCCCAAACTTAAAAAGTTTCTTTGGTGTGTGGGTATAAAATACCTGTCCTGAACAATCTAAAAATAAACAAAAACAGCACTTAAATCCATGCCATGCAAACAGTACACTGGATTTATTAAAGGGATATTTTACACAAAAATGGAAATTCTGTCATCTGTAATTCACCCTCCCCTTGTTCTAAATCTCTCCTCAGATGAACACAAAACATGAGATTTTGAACAAAATAGGTAACTAAACCATTCTTGATCCACAGTGAAATTCCATAGCGTTTTTGTCTTCTGTTGAAGTCAGTGGGGACTATTAAGTTTTTCATTTGCTTTGTCCTTTAAAGTTATCCTTTTTGGTCAGCAGAAATAAATAAAAAAGAAATAATAAAAAAATCAATCAACAACTTGAGGGTGAGTAAATGATGAATACACCCAAAAATCAGGGAAACACCCATACACTACGGCCAATTTAGTTTATTAAATGTACCTATACTGCATGCGTTTGGACTGTGAGGGACATGCAAACTTCACACAGCAATGCCAACTGACCCAGCTCCAGGACATGATGGATTCGCCTCTGCTGCTGAATGAGGGTGTTTCAACGATTTTTGGGTGTATTTCTCATTTACTCACCCTCAAGTTGTTGATTTATTTATTTTATTTCTGCTGACCACAAATGATAACTTAAAAGACAAAGCAAATCAAAAACTTGATCGTCCCCACTGACTTCAACAGAGGAAAAAATGCTGTGGAATTTCACACCAAGAATGGTTTAGTTACCTACTCCTCCATATACCAAATGATGTTCGCTCCAACCTTAAAACAGAAATTTAAATTTTTTAATTTTTAA
>NC_079442.1:51164942-51257442 GCF_903798145.1 Danio aesculapii
TGTGTTTGTGCCCGTAGGCCGTGTCCCGCTGTCCTGTATATCTGATCGGCCTGTTTGGTCACGGATGAATGACCAGCCCTGCTTTTCTCTGCTTGCCGGTTGTTTTTGATGCCCTCGGGGAAAATAAAACGCAGCACTGGGCCAGTATAAACCTGAGAGGACAGCGGAAAATACTGCCGTTTTACCAGGACTTACTGGAGGTCAGCAATGCCAGAATGATGATAAATATTTGGTCATGCTTCCAATTAATGTTCACTAACATGAGCTATAAATGAACATTATTAAAACAGTATTTTATAAGTAGTTTAACAATTGATAATGCATTATTAAAATCTAAAGTTGTGCTTGTGTTAGTTAATAGTTAATGTCATTTTTTTAATGGCATGATTTATGCACGTGATGTATGCAACAGTTTTAGTTTGTATAGTTTTACATGGCAGACGTTGCTCTCTCTCTCTCTCGTTAACATGCTTAAATGCTTGTGCTACATAGCAATATGAAAGCTTTTTTTGTTCTAACATTTCAGATTTAAGGTTTGGGACTCTTCTGAAGTCTGTTCTGAAATGAAAGTGTCAGTTTTACGTCATTCGCTATGGTTTTTAATGATGCGCGGTGAAAATCCGATCTACCTACTTGCACTACAGACACAAGAACACAGATCCCATTCATATCGGATGAATTTCCACATATGAACAAGGCCTGAATCTGATCTGAGTAAGTCATAATCTATGTGATTTATTTATTTTTTCTTGCTTACACGTACATGGGCCATATCCCATCTGTGCCACGCGGGTGAAAAAAAAGTCAGAATTGGGTCACTTGAACCATGCAGTGTACTCTAAATGCAGCCAAAGTATCCCTCAACACACTGAAAACTTTCCTTCGTTTTATTATTAAGTTAGATGCAATTTAAAATAAATGCATACACCTGATTAACTAACTAACTAGTAGCTAACATTACTGAAAAGATTGACCGCCCTGATCGTCAATGTATAATTCGCTCCCTGGTTTTGTCCATATTGTAGACATTTTTGGGTTCAGATTTGGGTTCCTGCATTTCGTTGCCTTGTACTTGTACATGTGTGATGACAATAAATTGAATCTAATCTAATAACTCAGTATTTTGTTTGAGTGTGGAAGCATACGAGTAAGGCAAGGCAAGATTATTTATATAGCACATTTCATACACAATGGTAATTCAAAGTGCTTTACATAAACAAGAATAAAAGAAACAAGAAAATAAAAAGTAAAAGAATTAAATTATTAAAGTAGCAAAATGTTTTTAAATTAAATTTTCCAAATGATTATGAAATATGTAAAATGGCAGTGATTTTTATATTTAAATAAGCATTTTACATCACATGTGCAAAGTTTTGAGGAAATGAAAAATTAAAATGAGTATTTCAAATGTGCATTTGCCATTTCCAACCATTCTTACTAATGTTTTATTGGTTTTGGAAATAAATAGAACATACATTACCCAAATTTAATTGATGTGTCTAAGAAATACAAGCTAAACTGGGAATGGTACGTAAAATGTTTAATAATGTGGTTCCTAGTTATTTGGTGAACTATTTTCAAATGATGAGGCATCAGCATTCATACAGTACTAGGGGTTGGGATTTTAATATTTGTTTATTTAAATGTAGAAGTCTAGTGGGGAACAATATGTTTTTATATACAAGTGCAATCATGTGGAACAAATTACCAAAATCGATTAAGGAAATAAAAGATTTAAGGAGGTTCAAAAAAGAAATCAAAAGATGGTTGTTTGATGAGGATAATTAGTTTGCATGGTGGACGAGGATGTTTTTATTTTATATGTTACTTGTTTGTTTATAGGGTTGTAGCTGGAAGGCCCCTCGCTGCGTGGGACGTATGTTAGATAGGTTGATGGTTTGTTCCGCTGTGGCGATCCCTGATTGATAGAGGGACTAAGCCGAAAAGAAAAATGAATGAATGAATGTATTTGTGAATTTTTGTTCCCTTTTTAAAAATGTTTGAAGTACTGTTTGTTTTATGCATCATAGGTATTTTGAAACCATACTTTGGTTTCATAATTTATAATTTTCATAATTTAACAGCGAGGACCACAATGGAAACAAGCCCAGGGCTTTATTGTGTTTTTATCCTTGACAGTTTTTATTTTAAAATGTCTGGGATACTTGTACAGCTTGTCTAAAGTCTGTCAAATAAAATTCAATTCAATTCAAATGATCATTTAAATGTTATTTATCTTAATTGCATTTAGACCAGGGGTGGCCAAACCTTTTCTTATGAAGGGCCAAAAACCAAACTTGAATTAGGCTAGTGGGCCAAAGACAAATATATTTGACATCGATAATTTCTTAATACATTTAATAATGTTTAAAAATGGCTAGAAAACACTGTTATATATGAACTAATACAGTAATATAATCAATTGTTACATTAAAAACAATCAATCTCATTTATTACTATATACTAGTTTTTGCCTTGATTAAACGTCGAGTGACTATTTAAATTTTTTTTTTAATCAGATTAATGTACATTTAATAAAAACATTTAAATTCTGTTTGCTTTTTTTGTAGCTCAGCAATAAAACAAACAAAAAAGGAGACGTCAAATTTGAAATGACGATCTCTGTGTTAAAGGCATATGCCCTGACCCTCTCCGTCATACTCGCTCTCCTATCAGATGGGATGGTGGGCCAAATCAAAGGTTACAATGGGCCTACTTTGGCCATCTCTGATTTAAACTCGCTGTTAGGAATTATAAGATGGCATTTTCATAATAACAATGTGACATTTGCTGCAAAATTCAAAATACTTTCTGACCCAAAGGTGTAGAAAAATGACTTCAATGCATTGGCTCTTGAATGGGTTATACAGTATGCACAGCTAGTGTTTTTCAGCCAATGATAAACTTAAAAAGCTTAATGTGGCTATTTTCAATTTCCCATGATTCCTTTTACAACATCGATGTTGTAATGTAATTTCAATACATTCAGTTAAATAGACTTTAGCATTCATTTAGTTGTTCAAGCGTAAAACAACATGAAAGACCATGTAACCGCTAGCGCCATCATGATCAGCAGGCAAGCGCAGAAACTCCATTAAAATACTGGGCAAAAAACATGGCAAATTGTAATTTAATGCAGTGCTTCTTGTCCGGTCTGAGACCCACTTCGTATCATACTGTATATCTTTCAGGCAGTGAAGATCACTGATTTTTAAAGAAATCAGATCTTAAATGTGCCAATTTTATAATGGAAAGACAGTTCACCGAAAGTGCTGAGGCTGGCTGGCTGAAATTAAACGTCCGTGTGCATATACCCCTTTCAGACTAGGCCCACATGGAATCTGCTTTTTAGCCCAGCTTTTTATTTATCATTTATTGAGCCTATTCATTTACTTGTGGGTAAATTCATAATTAATAGTATAATAGTATTATTGACTAATATGAAAATATTCAAATGGTTTATTTATAATACAGATTGTAAAGTAATATTTTGTGTCTTTTAGTAGATACATTATAGGAGAGACTTGCTTTGTTTACCAAATAAGTGGATCTAATAGTAATAATTACCCTGATGAAGGCAGGTTCACATTTCCACATTCACATTTTAGAGTGCCTTGGACTGATTTTTGCTGTTTATTCTGATGAATTCCTTACCCAAAGAGCACCAACACGTTATTCAAGCTACCCCTGAGCACTTCTTGTTTAATTTTGGATTCAATACAGGGTGTCCGCGGGGTCTTAAAGTATAATAAGTTGATAGATCAATTCTTCAAGTCTTCAATGCTATTTTGCAAGGTATTAAATGTTCTATCATTTTTGATTATACAATGTATGGTTGTATGCTAAAGTTTCCCAGAATTAAATCCAATATCAGGATGCTGTGTAGTTTATGAAATCAAAGAAATCCTACTAGATTTGACATCATGCTGCTTTGTTTACTGCAGTAATAAAGGCAACACTATTATTTCCGCAGTTCTATATGCGCAAACCTGCTGAATTAGCTAGATTTAATAGATTTTTATTCAGTATATAAATAATGTTTTAGTTTTGGATTAGTTTCTTACATTAATATTTAGTAAATATACTGCAAGTTAAAATCTCGCCAGTGTTTCCGATTGAAACCTAAAGTGGTTATAAGGCCTTAATGTATGGGAAAAGTCTTAAAAAAAGGTCATAAAGGTATTAAATTTCACTTTCTGATTCCTGTATATACTCTGTAATAGGATTTGCATTGGAAACATTAAATAAACGTTAAAAAGGTATTATTTTTATTTAATATATTAAGTGTTTAGTTATGATACTCCCAAAATAATTCCACATCAATCCGCAGATTTTTGACAATTCTGCACAGAAATAGCAAAAAATGTCTGTAGATTTTGTCTGGGCCTTATTATAACTCATGCTAATGTGAACAAACTTACCTGTTGCCAAATATATAAATAATTTCAATTGCCGCAAACTTTGCACATGTAATGGAAAATGCATGTTCAAACACAGAAATACATTGCATGTTATGTTTTCTAAATTCTGTTTGCAACTCGTATGCTATCGGTGTGTTATTGATAAATGTGAACCTGAGGTTTTGAGAGCGCAGAGCGTCCTTCAGCCAGATCGTCCTCCTGCGACCCCCAGCTCACGGATCACTCTCTCCGCACCCCTATTAATTGGCTGTCAAAAAATGTGCCGAATTAACGGATTAACGAGGCCGGTTTGTGAATGCTGAAGTTCTAGATGGAGATGAGGTAAACCCCCCCCCCTCCCATCCCCTCCTGCCGCCGCCTGCCCGTCCAGCCCACAGCATCACCCCTCCTGCGCCTCCTCGTGCAGGATCGCCACAAATCTGGATCCAGGACATTTGAGGGGATTGTGTTTCATTAGTTTGATTTGAGCGGACAGCGCTAAGCTGCTGTGGGGCTCTGCGCTGACAGCTAATTACAGGAATCTGCCTCGTCTACTGATAGAGAACAATGGGCTGAGATGAGCCTCCTTCGCCAGGGGGGGACCACTGCATGGATCTTTATACATTTAATCTACATCTGAATACGTGAAAGATAGTCAAACGCACACGCTAACAGACCTGTTTGTGAAGGAAATAGGCGGGGGTTTTTTTGTGTGTGTGTAAGATCAATTACAGTACGCTGCTGTATACGTTTAAGAGATGGCAGACTTTAAAAAGCTGGACGTCTCCATTCACTTTAATGCTAAATCCACTGACTAAGAAGGCAGGGAAAGTTTAGTGATGCCCGATTTGATGCTAGCGCATACACGTTTAAAAGAGCGTCCGCCGTCCACAGCGAGGGTTATGGAGATGCGCAGTCCTGTCAAGCACGCAAGATCTCGTGCCCGTAACCTGAAGATATTCCCCTTGAGCAGCTCTGTCCTCGTCTTCAGATAATCAACATTAAAACATGCCGCTCCATTCATGTGGACGCTTTTCCCCCTTAAAAGAAAATTAAATAGATTAGCGCAAACGTCAGTAAATCAAACGACACATTACGCTCGCTACATTTGAAGCGGCCAGCGCGCGCATGTCAAAACAATCCAATTAGCTGTGTTTCGGGCCCTGACATATTCTTTTGTTATGTTTCCCTTTTTCGTTTTTTCTATGTAGAAAAAAAAAGCTCACATCATTTCAAACTAAACTTGCTCTGTGAAATATTTGCTTGGCGATTGCACCACAGCGCTGCGCTGTCACACGGCATGCAACAATGTTAATTCTACAAGCTGTCCCAAACTCCTACATTTCTGACACACTTTTGCCAAGTTTTTTTTTCCGTCTCCGTCTCCAGGTATACACTGAGAGGCTGATGTCTGAGCTGCCATCTTCCCTCCTGACATGCTGTCAGTGAATGGCGAAAAACTCCCTGAGATGGAGACGTTTCAACATTTCTTCGTAAAGCTCAGGTCAGTCTCTCCTCCTGCTTTTTTTTACGGTTTCATCATCAACTCGTGGTGATTGAAAAGCCTCTCGGCCCCCTCTCACCGTCGTTAATGTCACTCTGTGTCAGGGTGACTAAGCCGCTGCCACTGTGCTGACCCGTTTGGTCTGAGCAAAGGGTCTGCTAGTCTGTCGGCCACGAGGTCAGCGGTGCCACGCCGATGCCTCTGACTGACAGCTCGTGCGGGGGGATTGTTAGTGAGATTTTCCTGCATGGAGATGCCCTGTCATGGACGCCACAGCTCTGCCAGTGTCAGCCGGCCCTGCGGCGCCTTCGTTGGGACACTGGCTGACAGGTGAGCATACAGTGGCTCCTTGGCCTCCTAATTGCAGCCCCTGGTCCTCCATCCTGTGGAGCGATCAGGTGGCGGAGGCCGACTCGTGCCCGGCTGCCCTTCCCTGTGCCGGGGATCAGTAAGGTGACCGTTGCACCTCCCCGGAGCCAAGTCTGGACGTGCAATCATAATATGACATGAGGACCAGACACAAACATGGCAGGTGAATTTGATGGGCAAACGAGGACTCGGACGCACATAAACATGTGAATTTTGTGCACTTTGGCAGCTTGCTTTTGACACGCATGTCTAAAGTCGAGACACATTTGACTTGGCTTGAAGTTTAAAGCTACAGTGTGTTAATGAGTTATGCGAAGTGCATTTCATTTGCATGCGTTTATGAAGACTACACTTGTGTAGATGTGGCAACTTGAATGCATGGAGAATAACACATTCGCCTTGTTTGAGGATGAACAAAATGTACAGTAAAAGCAGGAAAGTGTTATTAAGTTTAATACTCTGGACTTGATCAAAGTATGCATGCGTAGAAAATGTGCATATGCGAAAACAAGCAAGAGTGTAACACACTAGGCACTAAATGCATGGACAAAACATGACAAAAGTACACATGCATGTATAAAAATGTATACTTTGACATCTTTCTGTTGTTGTGCATGTAGAAATTCAACACTTTCTTGAGCAAAATTTACGGTTAAAGCAGGAACGCGTTGAGCACGATATACAAGTGTTGGGGACTTAGGTAACACTTTATAATAACTACACACTATGAATCATTTACTAAGCATTAGCATCTAGTGAATTCATCCTTTATTAAGCATTAACTCTACATTAATAAACGTTAGTAAGCAGTTTATAACTGCAGCTACAAATGCTGTATTCTTGGTATTCTCTCCAACCTATATAATGTGCTTAATACTTGTATTTTCATACTTAGTTAATGAGTTATTTTCCATTACTAAATTAAGTATCGCATTGTTTACAAACCATTTGTATTTAAGAGTAGTTGAGGGTTTTTAGGATCATTCAGAATGAGTTAGTAAATGATTAATAAACTATTGAAATCAACATTTATATATCTTATTATTCAGGCGTATACTAATAGTTAACTAATATTTTAATAACTGCTTTAACTAAACTTCATGCAATTTTGTGACCTAATCTAAAGTGAGGACTATTTATGCTTTATAAATCCCTTATAAATGACAATTAAAGGCTCAGAATCAACTGAACAATAATCTTTGCAATCTTTTCTAAAAAGTAAAACTACT
Source organism: Danio aesculapii (assembly GCF_903798145.1). Lineage (NCBI taxonomy): Eukaryota > Metazoa > Chordata > Actinopteri > Cypriniformes > Danionidae > Danio > Danio aesculapii. The sequence goes on from NC_079442.1 coordinate 51,172,445, forward strand.
GTAAAGTTTAAACATTGCCAAATAACAGGAGTGTCAAAATATGACATAAAACTGGATAAAACAACAACAACAATATAATAATTTAACAATATAATAAGATGCAATGTTCGAACTGTACAGTTATTTTATTTTAGATAAGGTTGCAAAGATTTATTTTTCATTTGAAGTACAGTTTTATTTGTGTATCTTTAAATGAAAAGGAATGAATAATGTTGTTTTTCCTGTTTAGAATTTAACTGAACCTTTATTTGTCATTTATAAGGGATTTATAAAGCATAAATAGTCCTCACTTTAGATTAGGTCACAAAACTAGATGAAGTTGAGTTAATAAAGCATTTATTAACATATTAGTTAACTATTAGTATATGCCTGAATAAATAAGATATATAAACGTTAATTTCAATAGTTTATTAATCATTTACTAACTCATTCTGAATGATCCTAAAAACCCTCAACTACTCTTAAATACAAATGGTTTGTAAATAATGCAATACTTAATTTAGTAATGAAAAATAAATCATTAACTAAGTATGAAAATACAAGTATTAAGCACATTATATAGGTGCTTATAAGTCAAGAATACAGCATTTGTAGCTGCAGTTTTTAAACTTCTTACTAACGCTTATTAATGTAGAGTTAATGCTTAACAGATAATGAATTCACTATTTGCTAATGCTTAATAAATGATTTATAGTGTGTAGTTATTATAAACTGTTACCGGGACGTACACAAAGTATGCATGCATAGAAAATGTGCATATGCGAAAACAAGCATGTGCGTGCATGACTGAAATATTCAAGACACATTTGACTTGACTAAAACGAAGTATAAAAGCAGCAGATGGTTTGATGCATGTTTGCACACCATGTGTGAGTGTAATATGCATAAATAAAACAAACAGCGTTTAGTATGGAATGCATGCATAACATGACAAAAGTACACATGCATGCATACAAATGTATACTTTGACATCTTTCTGTTGTCGTGCATGTGGAAGTTCAACACATTTGACTTGTTTGAGGCTGAGGAACGTGCCTCAAAAGCAGGAACATTCGTGCACGATAAATTTAATGCACTAGAGCAGTGTTTCCCAACCCTGTTCCTGGAGGCACACCAACAGTATTTTTGGTTGTCTCCCTTTTCTGACCCATTAACTTCAGGTTGTAGAGTCTCTTCTGATGTTATGATAAGTTGATTCAGGTGTGTTTGATTAGGGAGAGGTTGAAAATGTGTTGGTGTGCCTTCAGGAACAGGGTTGGGAAACACTGCACTAGAGTATGCATGCATATGGGAAAACAAGTATGTGCAGCATGGAAAAATATTAAAGACACATTTGACTTGTGAGTCTAAAACAAAATGTAAGAGCAGCAAATGTTTAATGCAGTGGTTCTCAACTGGATTGACCATGGGACCCACATTTTTACATGGTCATCAAGCCACGACCCCAATTTTTAGGAACTATAGTATAATTTTAGGAATTATAATTAACTTGTATTTATTCGTTAACATACACAAGCAGTGACAGATAAATCATAAGAAAATCACCAAGATTTACAAATAAACAATATTTTATTGCTGTCATTTACAAAATATATGCACTTGTAGTGCCCTAAGCTCTTGGAGTAGTCTTTGAAAATAGTCCACAGGTTTGTCCTTGCAACTGGGATGTTTGGTTTCTAAATGTCGTTTTAATTCAGAAGGTTTCATGCTCCCTTGTGAGAGCACCTTACTGCATATGACACACTGAGGTTTTGAGCCTTTTTTGTCGTCAATATATGTAAATTCATACTTTACATATTCGAGGTCGTACTTGTGTTTCGATATATTTGTTGCTATAATTAAATGAAATTTCACATGTCAAACGGTACGGTTGTTGCACGCACATTTCAAAATAAAAGTCCGGTATAAGCAAAATAAGTTAAAAATTAAACATTTGTTGTTGTTTTTTGACCACACACTCCGCGACCCACTGAAAATGTTCCCACGACCCACTTTTGGGTTGCAACCCACCAGTTGAGAATCACTGGTTTAATGCATGTTTTTTACACCATGCAGTTAGTCAACCCAGGCTCATTCTGAGAATGTAGTCCCGGGGACATTTCTGGAGACCGCGGAATACGTCCCGGGAGGTACGTATTTTTGCAGTTTTTGTTTTCGCGAGTCCGCGAGAGGCCGCTGTGCACGCTTTTTCCCACGCTGTTCTCGCGTAAACCCGCTAGAGGCCGCTGTCGAACGACCTTCCGCCTGTCTGCCTGGATGACAGAATGATTGACCGTGTGACCGCCCAATCGGCTGACCCACCCTCCTCCGTCCCTAAACCCAACCAACGACGATTCACAAAAGCCGTCCAGAAAAAGAAAAGGCCTCATCTGATTTTTACCACGTTTCCGGATTTTGACTACATCATCACCCTGTGACGAACTTGTTCGCTTCATTTTTTGGATTTTGTTTTTGTTTTCTTACCTGATTTCTGGAACCGCTCTTCCCCGGACTCGAACCCGGTCATCGTCGTCGTGGTCAGTCCCTCTCTGCGCCTCGAGTCCGCCAGAGTACACGAAGAGATAACCGGACAAACTGGTTGCAGCGGGAAAGCCCTCCACACGGAGGTGAGCGGCTGGCTGGCCGGCTGGCAAGCGGCGAAGGCAACGGCGTCACACCGCCCCACAGCGTTCCCTTAAAAAAAATGAAATGCAGCCGTACGTACCCCCGGCTACGTATTTCGCGGTCTCCAGAAACGTCCCTGGGACTACGTTCTCAGAATGAGCCTGGGTTGCAGTTAGTAGTAGTAGTACACCATGCAGTTATATACTAGGCATAATTAAACCACTCATTTAGTATGGAATACATGCATGTACAAAAACATAAAAGTATGCATACATGATGTATACTTTGACACATATCTGCATGTAGAAATTCGACACTTTTGAATTGTTTGAGGCTGAACAAAAGTTACAGTAAAAGCAGGGAAGTGCTCTGAACATGAAGGGACCCATGATTAGTTCATCTTTCGAGTTTTTGAGTCATTTGTTCAGCAAGTGACAGCAGGTAAAGAGAAGGTTGACTCAAACTCAAGGAAGAAATTAATGAATCAAATCTTTTTCTGCCTCTGAGTGCATATGATTGGCTTCTGTCTTTCATGTGATGAACGAACGACTCAAACCCGAAATAAGACTCAAAAACAGACCAAATCTTCTCTTCCACCTGCACAACGTGCTCCCTGATACTGAGGACTCGTCGTTTTCAAGTCACATAAAATATTCACGAATCATTCAAGAACGACCCATCATTACTATCAACTGTATTGGTGTTTCTCTGCTTGTGGAAAAAAAGAGCCTTGGTTCATGACCTTCTCAACCATTCCTTATACTTGTGTTTTTTGTCTGTTTAACAAAGTTGTGTAGATTTTAGTTCTTCAAACGTTGGTTTATGACAAAAAAAGCACAAAATACGGTGATTTATCATTAAATTTTGACGTTTCTTTAATGTTGATACCATATTTTTAACTGCTTATTCCAGCAACCACAGCTGCAGTTTTTTTATAGAGCCGGATCCGTCAAAAAATTATACATTTGATCAAATATAACTCATACTTACACAGCACAATTCACATTTGCAAAATCCAATTCGCAAATTCAAAACACATTTCATAAATGCACAAGTCCAATACGTAAATTGAAAACACAATGGGTGAATTCACAAGTAAACATCATAAATATTTGCCCAAATTTATTGGATGTGCATTTATTATTTGTATTTTTAATTTACGCATTGTGTTTTGAATTCATAAATTGGGTTTCAAATTTATGAATTAGAGTTGTGTATTTACGAATTGTGTTTTGAATTTACGCATTGTTTTGAATTTACACATTGTGTTTTGAATTTATGAATTAGAGTTGTGTATTTACGCATTGTTATGAATTTATGAATTAGAGTTGTGTATTTATGAATTGTTTTGAATTTACGCATTGTTTTGTGTGTTTAACTTGTGTTTTGAATTCACGAATTGGATTTTTGCATTTACGAATTGTTTTGAATTGAAGAATAATTTTTTGATAATTGTGAATTGTGTATACATTTTATTTTGTAAATGTATTATTTTTGAGGCTGATCTGGCTCCATATTTTACCGTAAATATTACAGAATTTACGCAAAACAAGCATTCGTATGCATAAAATAAATTCCAGACACATTTGACATGCGAGTCTGAACAAATATAAAAGCAGCAAACTATTTATTGCATATTTCTACACCGTGTTTAAATGTAATACACGAAGCATTTAGTATAAATGCATGAAAGACATGTCAAAACATACAAATTCGTGCATAAAAATGCATATTTTGCCAGGTTTCTGTGCACATGCATGCATGCATAAATTAGGGTAATTTGCCTTGTGAGAATGAGGCTGAAAATACTATAAAAACAGTGTTTAATGCATCTCTATACAATGCAAGAGTAAGAAAACCAGAATTTTAATTTGCATGCTCATGACATACAGTACATGTGCAAAAAAACATGGATGTGCATGCACAGGAATATACAACTTCCTGTTGTGCATGCATAACACACATTTGCCTTATGAATATGAGACTCCAGAATATAAAACCTGCTGTTTACTGCATGTCTGTACATGAGTTTAATACACTAGACTTCAACTAAGTGAATGAATTTGCTCATGAAGAAGCAGTGATATTGCGTCCGTTTCAGATGTAAAACACAGGATCAGGTAGATTTACGGTTTACTGTTTAAAACATGAAGAGACGTATTTGTCAAAAGATACTATTAATGAATTCCCCCGTGTGTTTTTGCATGTAAATGAATGTCATATGAATATGTATGTTTCTCCAGAAGCAATGAAATTACGTTTCTTTTATCTGAAGCAGACGACAATAGAGGCAAAGAAAGTTTATTTGTCTATTGCACAAGTAATGGATTCAATCGCTTTTAACATAACAAAATGACAGCGAATGTGGAAAGCTTATTAAATATGACAAGCTTTTGAATCTATCAAGATATTTATGAAACATTTGTCTTTATAATACAAATATACGTCATCTAACACATCTCCCTGCTGTAAGAGGTTATTTTTTTTACCATTTTAAACCAGAAGAAATCATAAAAATGAAAAGAACGCAGCGTTATAGTTTGTCTAAATATTGACTATGATCTGAGTGGCATACTAACATACTACTATTATTATGTCTGCACGATAAAAATGTGTGACGTTCAATACAAAACAATGCAACCTTTCATTTCCAGTCTGACGAATGAACTAAAAGTGCAATCAGAAATATTTTTAGCTCGTCTCTTTAACAGACTGTCATAATCTAAGGCATTTATAATATCAAAATGCAGTGTTTTTATACTTGCACGAAAAATGACGAGGTCATACTTTAACAGGGAACGTTCTCAGAACATTTTCACAATGTTTTATTAACGTGATCCCTAAACCATATCTTCGTTCATGGTTATCTGATATTGAATGATATAAATTGATAGCAGTTTTTTTTATTCATGCAAATCACTTCTACATCTCATTTGCATATGCATCTAATATTTTTTTACACTTTTCGTGCTTGCAATAATCAAATGCAATGTTTCACAAAAATATGAACGGTCTACACATTCAAAGAAGATTGAGAAACATTTTAAGAACCTAAAGGGAACAATTTACGGAATATTATATTTAATGTTCTGATAATGATGGAATTTTTTTTTTATTCATGCATGATTTATAAATCTCATTTGCATATGCATCTAATATTTTTTGACAATTTTCATGCTTGCAATAATCAAATGCAATGATCCATAAAAACATGAACAGTCTAAACATTCAATGGAAACAATTTATTAAATATTACAATGTTCTGAAAATTATAGCACAATTTTTTTTTTTATTCATGCATAATTTACGGATCTTTTTTTCTGAAAAATTAGTTAGTTGCATGTGATCTAAAGAGTTTTAAAGACATTCAGACATTACATGCATGCACAAATCAAATGCAAAGTTCATTCAGAAACATTTAAATAACCTAAAGGAAGTGTTATTCGTGCAACTTTTACAAATTTAAAAACACTAATAGGATTTATTAATGACATTCATGAACATTTAAAAAATTCTAAGATTATTGAGAATCATTTTAAATACCTGTAGGGAAACATTTAAGGAATATAATAATGTTCTCTAAATCCTAGCGCTGCAATGTCATTCATGCACCTGTTTTACTGAAACATCTTAGTTTGATGTGCATCTAATGTTTGTGTGTGAGACATTCAGACAACTTTTCATGCATGCAATAATCAAATACAATGTCCCTTAACCCCCCCCCCCCCCCCCCCCCCCCACCACCACCACCACCACACACACTTTTTTCTGAAACATCTTTGTTGCATGTCCATCAAATGTGTGCTTGCGCATTTGTGTGTGACATTGACAACATTTCATACATGCAATAATCAAATGCAGTGTCCATCCCCCCCACCACCCCCCACCAAAAAAAAAACAAACATTCTAAAAAGTCAAAGAACATTCAGAAACATTTTAATAACCTAAAGTGCACAATTTAAGGAATATTATTCTGTTATTAAAATAATAGCACATAAATGTAATTCATGCAAGGTTTATGCAACTTTTTTCCTGAAACATCTTAGTTGCATGTGCATCGATCGTGCATGTGTGTGTGCGTGTGAGAGAGAGACATTCAAACAACATTGCATGCATGCAATAATCAAATGCAATGTTCCCCTAAAATCACAGCGCTATAATATTATTTATGCAACTGTTTTACTGAAATATCTTCGTTTCATGTGCATCTACTGTGTGTGCGTGTGTGTGTGTGTGTGTGACATTATCAATATTCCATGCAATTATTCAATGAACATCCAGAAATATTTGAATAACATAAAACGATTTAAGGAATATTATAATGTTTCCAAAATAACAGCACAAATGTTATTCATGCAGAATTTATGCTACTATTTTTACCGAAACATCTTGCTTCTAATTGGATTTGCATCTGACATTTGTGTGTGTTTGAGAGACTTTCAGATAACATTACAATAATCAAATGAAAACATTTTAAAAATTCAAGGAACATTCAGAAACATTTTAGTAACCTAAAGGAAACAATTTAAGCAATATTATATTGTGTCCTCAAAATCACAGCACTGCAATATAATTAATGCAACTTTTTTACTGAAACGTCTTAGTTACACATACACACCAACAGTAGATGCACGTGTGTGTTGTTGTTGTGTGTTTGTGACATTCTGACATTTCATGCATGCAATAATCAAATGCAGCGTCCCCCCAAAAGCTTGAACATTCAATAACATAAAGAAAACAATAATACATATCCTCTAAATAGCACAAATGCAGAATTGATGCAACTTTTTATCTGAAACATCTTAGTTGGATGTGCATCTAATGTTTGTGTGTGTTTGATAGAGACATTCAGACAACATTGCATTCAATCAAAGGCAAAACATTTAAAAAATGCAAGAAATATGTTTTAAGAACCTGAAGGAAACACTGTAAGGAATATTATATTTAGTGTTCACAAAATCAAAGCGCTACAATGTAGTGCGACAACTTTTTACTGAAACATTTTAGTTGTGTGTGTGTTGTTGTGTGTGTATGACATTCAGACAACATTTCACGCATGCAATAATCAAATGCAGTGTTCCCCAAAAAACATGAACATTCTGAACATTCAAAAACATATTAATAACTTAAAGGGCACCTATGGTAAAAAATCGACTTTTCAAGCTGTTTGGACAGACATATGTGTAGGTATAGTGTATAGACGGACATATTGGGGTGATATAAACACACCCAGTCCTTTTTTTTTCAATTTAACAACATAAAAAATGGTGGACCAATTGGAGTGGTTTTCGGATCGACCGCAACTTGACGTAGGAGTGCGGTCCCCCCGCCCACCAATATTGATTGACAGGCGCGTCATCATATCCTCAGTTTGTTGTTTCACTTCCGCCATTTTCAGTGTGTGAGTCAAAGCGATGTCACTAAAGAAACACCCTTGCTCTGTTTTTAGATGTAAGGCTCATCACAAGATCACCACATGATCGCTCTCATCGGAATTATTGTTTGTAACTTGTTTGTAGGTAGGTTTGCAAACGTGTACTTTTCATTGTGTCTATCTTAAACTTCAGCCGTTTGCATTTCTCGCGGTCACAGAAGATCCCTGTGATCTTAGCTAGATGCAGCTGGAAAGTGCGAGCGTGTTGCCTCACGTGTGCGTCCCTCCATTGGAGATAAAATAACGAACTTGCCTGCAGGTCGCACACCAGAAACGCCGCTCAAGGACGCTCAGCATTGCGCCACGCAGCAATTCAAGTCGGCAGCTGTCCACGGCACCCAGCCACGATTCAGGACACTTCATATTTCTGCCGCACCACAGAGCGCCATGTGAACAGTTTAATTTTTAATAACATCCGAATGTGCGTGTCTGGTGTGCTGTGTCGCGGCTCCAGTGCCTCAGTCAAAGTTAATTGAGTGTGTCTGGTTATTATATATGTCTCGGTGTACAAACTGGGAACTTTGTAATAGCACACAGTTGGCTGTAAAACTATACAAAGACACATTATTTTGAACTCTCTGCTTAGTCTGTGTCCGAGTTGTACATGTACGGTTGAATGCTGATCCTCTCACTCATGTTGCTTCTCTCTGTCTGCCTGTCTGTTGCTAAACACAGAGCGTGGGAGCTCATAGCCCCACCCCCTTGTTACGTTGGCGGGAAGTCGAAACTAATTTTCATGTGAAGCGACACACCCCTAAAATGGCTGCCTGTGGACACGCCCCCAACATGACACTTTTTAACACATTATAATAAAAAAATCTGAATTGTGTTTTGAACTGAACCTGAACTGGCACACTCAGAACCATAATATTAATATTAAATCTTAAAAAAGGGGTAAACTAGGTGCCCTTTAAAGAAAACAATTTAAGGAATATTATAATGTTCTCAAAATAATGGCACAAATGTTATTCATGCAGAATTTATGCAACATTTTACTGAAACATCTTAGTTGGATGTGCATTTAATGTTTGTGTGTGTTTGAGAGAAACATTCAGACAACATTACAATAATCAAATGCAGAACATTTAAAAAATTCAAGGAACATTCAGAAACATTAATAACCTAAAGGAAACACTGTAAGGAATATTATATTTATTATATTTATATTTGAAAGCATGTGCATGTTTATATGTGCGTGCATTTGCGTGTGAGTGTGTGACATTGACAACATTTTATCCATGCAATAATCAAATGCAGTGTTCCCCAAAAAACATGAACATTCCAAAAATCCGAAGAACATTTTAATAACCTAAAGAAAACTAAATGTTTGGGGAATATTATAATTTTCTCCAAATAATAGCACAGATGTTACATTTTCTGAGACATCTTAGTTGGGTTTGCATCTGATATTTGTGTGTGAGAGAGCCATTCAGATAACATTGCAATAATCAAATGCAGTGTTCCCCAAAAAACATGAACATTCTAAACATTCAAAGAACATTTTAATAACCTAAAAAAAACTTAATATTTTAGGAATATTATAATGTTCTCCAATTAATAGCACAAATGTTACATTTTCTGAAACATCTTAGTTGGATTTGCATCTAATATTTGTGTGTGAGAGAGCCATTCAGATAACATTGCAATAATCAAATGCAAAACATCTTAAAATTCATTCAAAAGGAACATTCAAAAACATTTTAATAACCTAAAGGAAACAATTTAAGCAGTATTATATTTAGTGTACTCAATCACAGCACTGCAATATAATTAACGCAACGTCTTAGTTACATGTGCATGTACAGTAATGTTTGTGTGTATGTGTGTGAGACATTGGCAACATTTCATGCATGCAATAATCAAAAGCAAAGTTCCCTCCAAAAAAAAACCCCAAAATGAACATCTAAAAATTCAAAGAAGATCCAGAAACATTTTAATAACCTAAAGGGAAGCATTTAAACGAGGCACTGCAGCGTACAGACAATACTTATTCTATATTCCATTGCGAGCGTAACCACTGAGAATGCGCTGCCTAATTTACTTAATAACTACAAATACTTCTCAATGTTGTCAAGCCAATTTGGAGGCAGATCTCCCGGTGTGTGTGCGTGTGTGTTACACGGGGCGCTGTTTCCTGGCACTCCTCGGTGGCAGCTGTGCGGGGCTGGTGCTGGATCCTGGGGGCAGAAGCCTGCAGATCTCCACTCTGTTTCAGCACAGACTCGTGGGAGATCACCAACACACACACACACACACACACACACACACACATGCATGCACAGATCTCGTGATGCACAAGCACCCGGATCCAAGTTCGCTGTGCATGTAGGCCCACATTCAGCACACGTTGCTCTGCGACGCGCACACACACACGCTGAGCTCGAGAGTTTTAATTAGGCAGCCTGGAAACACACACACACAGATATTCACTCTGCTACAAAACTGAGAAAGTACTCTACGGATATATGAGGTGACGTTGAATGTCTCTGTCTTGAGCTGGAGGTAAGGACAGGGTCGAAACTGTGCATTTTGAGATGAATTTAAAGGGGTAGTTCACGCAAAACTGAAAACTCATCGTTTAATAATGCTTTACTCCTTTTGAAACCTTTGAGTTGCTATTTAATTTACAAAACGTGCCCATTGCATTGCAATCCGATCCTTTATTGGTTATTAATAACTTTAACTAGTTACTAATAGCTTTACAGTTCAAGTTATTATATATAAATATAGTTGACCTGCAGTTTAATAGTATATAAATCAGTGTTTCTAAACCACGTTCCTGCAGAAGCACCAGCTCTGCACATTTTCCATGTCGTCTTATTCAAACACACCTGATTCAGATCATCAGCTCATTAGCAGAGTCTTAGCAGAGGCCTGTAATGGGTGTGACAGACAAAGGAGACATCCAGAACATGCAGTGTTGGTGATCCTCCAGGAACGTGGTTGAGAAACACTGATGTACAGTGCTCAGCATATATAAGCACACCCCTCACAAATCTCTCTCTTAAATCCATATTTTTAATAGGAAGCTATACAATGTTATATTTGTGCATATACATTAGATTAGTCAGCACTGAAGCCAAATCTGGAGCTTATCTACCAAAATAATGTAAGATAACAGTTCAAAAACTAGTACAGGCAAATTCATATGTTATAGAAAAACATTAATTAGAGGTATTGAAGTTGCAATTACAACCGGATACAATGCTTTTAATTCTGGGATTGTCTGAACAGGCGCATTTGTTGTCAAATACACAACATAAATTGCTCTCAAACTGTTCTACTGCCAAGAAGCTACTGCTACTGTTTTGGAGAAAAAAGGAGTCCCCTACATGTAAACTGTGGCTTGAAGAAATTACCTGTTTCATTTGGAGCGAATTAGAGACTATTTGAAAAGAAAACTCAAACAATTTGACGGTTTCCCCCAAAAGTCCAAAATCATGTGTGGTACAGGTGAATTGGGTATGCTAAATTGGCTGTTGTGTATGTGTGTGAATGCAGATGGAAGGGCATCCACAGAGTAAAACATATGCTGGATAAGTTGGCGGTTCATTGCGCTGTGGCGACCCCAGATTAATAAAAGGACTAAGCCGAATAGAAAATGAATGAATTTGACAATTTGGCATGGAAATTAATGCATAATTTCTGTAATGCTTTAATGTGCTTTGTCATCATACTCTGTTGTTCCAACAGGTCTTTGCAATAAGTTGGCTTGTTATGTGGGTGAGTTTTTTTTATTTTATTTTTTATTTATTATGATTTTCATATTGTTTTTATTTATTTATTTATTTATTTATTTATTTATTTATTTGTTTTTCTTAGCCTATGTTATGTATGAATAAAATATGTCAACTGAGAATCTTTCTCTTTCTGAATCTGTCTTCAATAAAACTTATTTGACAGATATATATATTAAATAAAAATTAGTTCAAATTTTGTAGGTTTTAAATTTGTTTTTGGGGGGTTTTCGCAACATTTTGCTTAAATTTGATCGTATTATCTTTCAATTTCTAAATATGTTTGCTGACAAATGTTATTTGAATAAAAATATCTGTTTTGTTTAAATGCACCAAAATATATTGCCTATATTCACTGAGAAATGGAGAAAAATATTCATTTTCAAAATGGGGTGTACAATCGCCTCACAGCAACAAGGTCGCTGGTTCAAGTCCTGGCTGGGTCAGTTGGCATTTCTGTGTGGAGTTTGCATGTTCTCCCCATGTATGTGTGGGTTTCTCTGGGTGCTCCAGTTTCCCCCACAGTCCAAAAACATGCGCTATAGGTGAATTGGGTAAGCTAAATTGTGTGTGTGTGTGTGTGTGTGTCATTTATGCTGAGCACTGTAGATGATATCTATGTGTACATCAATGAAGGGTATTTGTGTATTAAGTGTATGTGTTAAGTTGCGTGTAAGTTTCTTTATTGTGTTGAACACAAAAGAAGATATTTTGAAGAATGTTGGAAACCTGTAAGCATTGAGTTTCTTTTGTTAATTACAGTTTCCATATTTTGTGATTCATAAGTGTTTATTTCTGGTTGTGAATTGCATTATGGGATGTTGATCTCTGCTCTGCCGACTTTTGATGTTGAAAATTCAACTCTACAGTTTAACAAAGTGACTTTTATTGACATTTTAGTAGTGTGAAATAATATACAGTATAAACACTGTAAAACCCAAAAGTTAAGGTAACTCAAACCATTTAAGTTCAAAAACTAATCCTAATGAGTACTGTGAACTTAATCCATTTGAGTAAATGAAGCAATGTGAGTACTGTAAGTTAAGGCAACTCAAACTGTTTGAGGAAATTGATTGTTACAAACCATTTGAGTTAAACTAATCTATATGAGTACTGTGAACTTATTCCATTTGAGTTGAAGTAATGAGGTATTTGCTTAACTCATTACCTTCAACACTGACTTCAAAACTCTTTTTAAATGAGTAGAATTAACTTTCAGTAAAGTTTGAGTCAACTACATTAATTTCGTTTGATAAAGTTGACTGTTGGCTTTCACAGTGTTGAGAAATAAGTCTGTAAAATAAGAGAAACTGTTCTGGCAGGGTCTTTGTCACGTAATATACAACACCAACCCAGATGAAAAATCACTTTAAACTATGCACAATATATCATTTTAGCAATGTTATTGCAATGTGTACATCTGCATTACTGAACCCATACCGAATTGTCCGCGTCTGCATCACGGTGCACCGAAGAAACAATTAATTTTGACACCCCTATTACACAAACACACACACACACACTTTTCTTTATTAGAGTTGTTTTCTTTATTTGTCTAATTCAAATTTTTAAAAAAACTCAATTTCAACTTATTAGTTCTGAAAATGAAAACAAAACAATATATTTACTTGATTGTTTTTAGAAATGAGACAACGTCTAAGTTAGAAAAGCTTTTATTATTATTATTATTTTTATTTTTATTTTTTTTTTGGCAGTTTTGATTTAATTTCTGTACTTGAATACTGTTGGGTTCCCCATAAAAAAGTCAAATAAAGCTAAAAAAAAAAAAATGTAAAACTGATGAAAATATTCATATTGCAATATACACTCACCGGCCACTTTATTAGGTACACCTGTCCATCTGCTCATTGACACAAATTTCTAATCAGCCAATCACATGGCAGCAACTCAATGCATTTAGGCATGTAGACATGGTCAAGATGACCTGCTGCAGTTCAAAGTGAGCATCAGAAAGGGGTTTTAAGTGACTTTGAATGTGGCATGGTTGTTGGTGACAGACAGGCTGCTCTGAGTATTTCAGAAACTGCTGATCTACTGGGATTTTTACACCCGACCATCTCTAGGGTTACAGAGAATGGTCCAATAAAGAGAAAATATCCAGTGAGCGGCAGTTCTGTGGGCGCAAATGCCTTGTTGATGCCAGAGGTCAGAGGAGAATGGCCAGACTGGTTCCAACTGATAGAAAGGCAACAGTAACTCAAATAACCACTCGTTACAACCGAGGTCTGCAGAAGAGCATCCCTGAACACACAACAAGTCCAACCTTGAGGCAGATGGGCTACAGCAGCAAAAGACCACACCGGGTGCCACTCCTGTCAGCTAAGAACAGGAAACTGAGGCTACAATTCACACAGGCTCACCAAAATTGGACAATTGAAGATTGGAGAAACGTTGCCTGGTCTGATGAGCCTCCACTTCTGCTGCCACATTCAGATGTTCGGGTCAGAATTTGGCATCAACAACATGAAAGCATAGATCCATCCTGCCTTGTTTTAGCAGTTCAGGCTGATGGTGGTGGTATAATGGTGTGGGGAATATTTTCTTGGCTCACTTTGGGCCAAAATATCTGAGGAAGTAAGTACCTTGTTGAATCTACGCCACAAAGGATTAAGCCAGTTATGAAGGCAAAAGGGGGTCCAACCCAGGTGTTCCTAATAAAATGGCCGGTGAGAGTATATGCAGAAAAAAAAAGTACTGCAATATCAACTTTTTCCAGCATCATGCAGCTCTAATTTAAACTATTAAAAATGTTCATAAAAGTCAGTTTTTTTTACTTTTTCAAGGTTAAAAGTTGGAAGAAAGATCAAGATACTATAATGCAATTCAAAAGCAGATATTAATGGGAAATAAAAACATGAACCACAAAATATGGCTAATTTACAGCTATTTTATACTATAAATACAAGTTTTCAGCTTTCTTTAAAATATCTTAGTTTCAGCAGAAGAAAGACACTCGTAAAGGTGTATAACCACTTGAGGGAGAGTAAATGGTGAGTACATTTTCATTTTTAGGTGAACTAACCCTCAACTTCAGAGGCCTTTATTTTGCACTGATGATAGTGACACCACACTGCCATCCAGCGGCGAGTGTCGGTAACAAACACACGCACATTGACACTGACAAGCGCTGGATGTGATGTGGGGAGTCGTTTTAAAATTAGCATATGCTTTACATAATGCGAAATGAGGCCCAATCAAAGCACAGCACATTTGTCACCTGTTCCACTCGGTATTATTATTCGGAGGACTGTGGTGAAGGCGCTTGACAGAAAGCACAGTGACAGCTAATTAAATATTTTCAGTCAACAACTTTTTGATTAATGGAACTTTCAGTCATGTTTAATTTTAAGGTACAATTCTCACTACTAACAAACCATTAAAGAGATAGTTCACCCCCAAAAAATGAATGTTTACTCACTGTTTACTCTTCCTCAAGTGGTTTTAAAAAGTTGTTTCTTTCCTCTGTTGAACACAAAGGAAGATGTTTTGAAGAAAGATGAAAACCTGTAGCCATTGACCTCCATTGTAGGAAAGACAGTACTATGTAAGTCAATGGTTACAGGTTTCTAGTTTTCTACAAAATATATTTTTGTGTTCAGCAGAAATTCATAAAAAGGGGTGGCACGGTGGCTCAGTGGTTAGCACTGTCGCCTCACAGCAAGAAGGTCGCTGGTTTGGGTCCTGGCAGGGCCAGTTGGCATTTCTGAGTTTGCATGTTCTCCCTGTGTTGGCGTGGGTTTCCTCAGAGTGCTCCAGTTTCCCCAGCAGTCCAAACACATGCGCTATAGGGGAATTGATCAACTAAAATTGCTCGTAGTGTGTGTGTGAATGTGAAAGTATATGAGTGTTTCCAAGTACTGGGTTGCGGCTGAAAGTGCATCCGCTGTGTAAAACAAATGCCAGAATAGTTGATGGTTCATTCCACTGTGGTGACCTCTGATAAACAAGGGACTAAGCCGAAGGAAAATGAATGAGTAAACTCAAAAGGCGAGTAAACTCCCTTTAACTTACTTTTAGCTTAATACTCTCCAAATTTGCTGCTTATTAACAGTTAAGGTGGTTTAGCTATTGGAGTAGTGGTGTAGAATACCATCATGCAGAATATGTGCTTTAATAATGACCTAATAAACAGCCGATATCTTAATAATAGACAAGTATAAGCTGCTACATAACAGTGAGAATTGATCAACTAAAGTGTTACTAAACTTTAATTCAATTCAATTCACCTTTATTTGTATAGCGCTTATACAATGTAGATTGTGTCAAAGCAGCTTCACATAAAAGGTCACAGTAAATTGGAACAGTGTAGTTCAGTTTGTAGTGTTTAAGTTCAGTTCAGTTGAGCTCAGTTCAGTGTGGTTTAATAATCACTACTGAGAGTCCAAACACTGAAGAGCAAATCCAACAATGCGCAGCTCTACAGATCCCGAACCATGCAAGCCAGTGGCGACAGCGGAGAAGGAAAAAAAACTTCACTAAAGGCGGAAGTGAAGAAAAAAAACCTTGAGAGAAACCAGACTCAGTTGGGCACGACCATTTTAATTTCTCCGCTGGCCAAACGTCTTGTGTAGAGCTGCAGTCTCAGTGGTGGAGGCTGGAAGCTGGCCTCAGCGAAGACTCGTCTGTCTCTGGAGCGTCACAGGAATCAGTCTCATGTTCTCCACTCCTCCATGACCATCACAGTAGCTGCTCAGGATTCGGCCTGGTCCAGGATTATGGAAACCTTGGGATCATCTCGTCGTTGGTCATGGATCGAATCAGTTACTCTGCATAGTCTGAGGGCCTCGGGAAGAGTATCCCCAGGTGGAAATGGAGAATAAAGAGAATAATTAGCGTAGCTGATGTTCACAGTGTATATCAACAAGATGCAGAACCTGTGTGGAAGCCCCCTAAGTGGTGCACTTTACAGCAAGAAAAATTGGTTTGGTTCCCAATTGGTTATTTTTTGGTGGATAAAACAAATGAGAATATTCTGGGAAATAATAAGGGGGTGTCATTATGGTGATGTGTTGCTTTCTTGTTTTTAGTGGTCATAAATAGGGCCAGACAGAATCTGCGGACATTTTTTGATATTTCTGCAGAGAATTTAGTTAAAAAAAAAAATCTGCAGATTTCTGTGGAATGATTTTAGGAGCATCATAAGCAAAAAACTTAATTTATTAAATAAAAATAATACGTTTTTAACTTTTATTGAATGTTTACAATGCAAATCCAATTAGATCCACTTATTTGGTGAACAAAGCAAGTCTCTCATATAATATATGAACTAAAAGGTAGAAAATATTACTTTACAAACTGTACTGTAAGTCAAGAACATGTTAATAATGCTATTATTATATCACAAAATTCATTCACTCATTCAATTTCTTTTCGGCTTAGTCCCTTAATTAATCCAGGGTCGCCACAGCGGAATGAACCGACAACTTATCCAGCATATGTTTCATGCAGCGGATGCCCTTCAAGCTACAACCCATCTCTGGGAAACACATACACACTCATTTGCACACACTCATACACTACGGACAATTTAGCTTACCCAATTCACCTGTACCGCATGTCTTTGGACTGTGGGGGAAACTCCACACAGACATGACAACTGACCCAGCTGAGGCTCGAACCAGCGACTTTCTTGCTGTGAGGCGACAGCACTACCTTCTGCGCCACTGCGTTGCCCCTATATTACAATAATATTAGTGAAAGTAATTTAAAAACTGAAAGAAATCTAAATGTACACACTCAAACAAGTAAATGCATAGACTCGATGGGCTGTAAATCTGTAATTTTAAGAGCCAAGGACAGTGACTAGAACTACAAACTTTTTATAATTATTCTTATAGCACAGGGCTTTTGAATTCTTGATTCTGATTGGCTGATGAACATCCCTTTATTTTCAGATAATCACATAGATAGTAAAGTAGTTCTGGCAGGTTTTGAGCGCATTACAGCTCCATATCATATTGGCTCTAACCAATCTTCTGTCTCGCTACAATCCAACTCGCTCTCTAAGGTCTACAAAACTCAGGGCTTCTGGTAGTACCTAGAATAGCAAAGTCAAGTAAAGGAGGTCGAGCCTTCTCATTTATAGCTCCTAAACTCTGGAATAGCCTTCCTGATAACGTCCGAGGCTCAGACACACTCTCCCAATTCAAAACTAGATTAAAGACCTATCTGTTCAGTAAAGCATACACTTAGTGCACCACTTAGGGGGCTTCCACACAGGTTATGCATCTTTTTGATATACACGGTGAACATCAGCTACGCTAATTATTCTCTTTATTCTCCATTTCCACCTGGGGATACTCTTCCCGAGGCGCTCAGACTATGCAGAGTCACTGATTCGATCCAAGACCAACGACGAGATGATCCCAAGGTTTCCATATCCTGGACCTGGCCGAATCCTGAGCAGCTACTGTGATGGTCATGGAAGAGTGGAGAACATGAGACTGATTCCTGTGACGCTCCAGGTACAGACGAGTCTTCGCTGAGGCCAGCTTCCAGCCTCCGCCACTGAGACTGCAGCTCTACACAAGACGTTTGGCCAGCGGAGAAATTAAAATGGTCGTGCCCAACTGAGTCTGGTTTCTCTCAAGGTTTTTTTCTCTTCACTTCCGCCATTAGTGAAGTTTTTTTTCCCTCTCCGCTGTCGCCACTGGCTTGCATGGTTCGGGATCTGTAGAGCTGCGCATCGTTGGATTTGCTCTTCAGTGTTTGGACTCTCAGTAGTGATTATTAAACCACACTGAACTGAGCTCAGCTGAACTGAACTTAAACACTACAAACTGAACTACACTGTTCCTATTTACTATGACCTTTTATGTGAAGCTGCTTTGACACAATCTACATTGTATAAGCGCTATACAAATAAAGGTGAATTGAATTGAATTGAATATCATTTGGCTGAATGAGTTTTCAGTGATTTCACAGCTAGAACAGTCAGAAATCACATCAAAACACAACTGAAGGCTTTGGCTGAGATGTGTGAGAAGCTAGTGCTGCACACAGGAGCAGTTTGAGGACTAAAATCTGACACGTACTGTATTTGTAAAGATTTCCAGGTCTATAAAAAATACAATACATCAGCTTTTTATGTGGGACCACAAGGGATGATTTCTGCAAAACTGTTGCAATTTTTATGCGCTGAATTTAAACAAATTAATTATATTAATGTTCAACTTAATGTGTTTGTTTAAATTCAGCCCAAATAAATAGTTTGCAACCACTCACCTTACAATTTAGTGAATGTTATGATTCATCTTTGAATGGTTTTTCAGTGTACATGCATTTTAAATAATGTAGATGAAAACTTCTTATGTCTACTGTTGCCATGCAAGCATCCCCTTTTGTGTATAGCTTATGTAGTTGCTTAGAAGTAACAGTGCAACTTTCCTCAGCACTTCACTGAAAAAAATCTGTTCATTGGACCTACTAAACTTTGGTTAACTAAAGGTACTAAAGGTAAGTGGTTGCAAACCATTTATATGGGCTGAATTTAAACAAATTCAATGTAGTAATGTTCAACTTAAATTTTTTTCACTTGCACTATAAGGGAAATTAACCAAATTGGCTGTAGTGTATGAGTGTGTGTGAATGAGTGTGTATGGGTGTTTCCCTGTTCTGGGTTGCGGCTGGAAGGGCATCCGCTTTGTAAAACATATGCTGGATAAGTTGGCGGTTCATTCCGCTGTGGTGACCCCCTGATGAATAAATGGACTAAGCCGAAGGAAAATGAATGAAATATTCTGATATTAATACAGCTTCACAAGATAATTTGAATGGCACTGTTTGTTTTTCTGGGAAGCCTGACAGTATTTGGCTACAGAAATTAAATAATTGCAATGCAAAAAATAAAAATGCTTTTTTTTTTATAAATTTGCTTTGTTTTATTTCTAGTCAAAATGTCTCCTTAGATCAAGTAGAAATGTTTTGTTTTTAACTTCAGAAGAATAAATTAAAAGAATAAAGTCAAAATTAAGAGGTTTTGCTGAAAACAAGCTATACTATCTGACCGTAAAATCATCTTATTTTTGCTTAGAAACGTAGATATTCAGACTAGAAACTAGTTAAAAATTCTAATAAGTTTTCAATTAATATTCATAATTTTTTTTTTTGCATAGATCATATATACACTTACCGGCCACTTTATTAGGTACACCTGTCCAACTGCTCGTTAACGCATATTTCTAATCAGCCAATCACATGGCAGCAGCTCAATGCATTTAGGACATGGTCAAGATGATCATCTGCAGTTTAAACCGAGCATCAGAATGGGGAAGAAAGGGGATTTAAGTGACTTAGAACGTGGCATGGTTGTTGGTGTCATACTGGCTGGTCTGAGTATTTCAGAAACTGCTGATCTACTGGGATTTTCACGCACAACCATCTCTAGGGTTTAGAGAGAATGGTCAGAAAAAGAGGAAATATCCAGTGAGTGGCAGTTCTGTTGGCGCAAATGCCTTGTTGATGCCAGAGGTCAGAGGAGAATGGCCAGACTGGTTCCAGCTAATAGAAAGGCAACAGTAACTCAAATAACAAACCGAGGCCCATTAGTACCAATTGAGCATCGTGTCAACCCCACAGCCTATCTGAGTATTGTTGCTGACCATGTCCATCCCTTTATGACCACAGTGTACCCATCTTCTGATGGCTACTTCCAGCAGGATAACACATGAATCATCTCAGACTGGTTTCTTGAACATGATAATGAGTTCCTCCACAGTCACCAGAGCTCAATCCAATAGAGCACCTTTGGGATGTGGTGAAACGGGAGATTGGCATCATGGATGTGCAGCCGACAAATCTGCAGCAACTGCGTGATGCTATCATGTTAATATGGAGCAAAATCTCTGAGGAATATTTCCAGTATCTTGTTGAATCTATGCCACGAAGGTTTAAGGCAGAAAGGAGGCAAAAGAGGGTTTAAACCGGTACTAATAAGGTGTACCTAATAAAGTGGCCGGCGTGTATATACCGTATAAATGAAGTAATTAAATACAATACCGTGGCTCCTGGTCAATTATAATTCAGACTCAACAATGCATATCTTGTGGATGCACATATTGCGATATCAATGCTGAAACCATACATTGTGCAGCCCTAATATGTAGTTGCTTGGAAATAACAGTATGACTTTCCTCAACACTTGTAAATATTATATCCAAGCACAAGTAATGTTTGTGTAATGCACTGCAGTTGGTGATATTTCCTTTTTTTTAACTAATTAAAAGAAAACCAGCATAAAACTGGACATAATTGACCTGAAGTCAAAGCAAATGAACTGTTTTCTCTCAGCTTGCGTGTTTGTGTTGACCATCTCAGTAATGGAGACTCGGGATTGACAGATCGCTCCCAATGGTGGGCGACGGCGTTACAGATGTGTGTGTATATGATACTCAGATGAGAGGGAGAGAGAGGAGAGCAGCAGGCAGGGAAGAAGCCGTAGTGATTTTCGATAGGTCTCTCGTCCTGATCTCTGCATGGCCTGTGGCCTCTCTGGCCCCAAAACTAATCAATCAGCTCAAGCACTGCCTGCAGTACACTCAGATCCAATAGTGTGTGTTTGTTTATGTGTGCTGACTGCTTAATGAAACACATTGAGACATTAGTGTGTGTGTGTGTGTGTGTGTGTGTGTGTGTGTGTGTGTGTGTGTGTGTGTGTGTGTGTGTGTGTGTGTGTGTGTGTGTGTGTGTGTGTTCATAAATCTCTGCAACAGCTGGCAAAAATATGTCTCTGTTTTAAAAGATTTAAAATGAAAGAACTTTACTTTTGCTCCCATATCTCATTTGCATGTGGGTATTTGCATATGCTGATGGAAACTGGTTTTCGAGCATTAAACCAATACAATTGATCATGTAATACAGCTTATTTTTATTTATTTGTGTGTAAAATAGAATGTCATAGAATAATTGAGTAATCAATGATAATCGTGCATTTTCTTCATGATTTGCTATCTCTGAAATCTATCTAAAATGGACTTAAATATATTTGGTCAATTAATCGATTTAAAAAGCAGATGATTTACACACCTTTTTTAATGTAAAGCCAACTAATTGCTTTAAAACCAGCTTGTTTTTGTTTTAAGTGAAGTCAACTAATCTTTGTAAAAGCATTGGATTTACTCACTGTTTAAAGTGAAGTCAACTTATCCCTTTAAAATCAACTAATCATTTAAATGGAGCAGGTTTGCTCACTTATTTTAAAGTAAAGTCAACTAATCGCTTTAAAGGCAACAGGTTTACTCTATCAACTAATCACTTTAAAAGCAACAGGTTACTCACTTATTTTAAAGTAAAGTCAACTAATCGCTTTAAAAGCAACAGGTTTACTCTATCAACTAATCACTTTAAAAGCAACAGGTTACTCACTTATTTTAAAGTAAAGTCAACTAATCGCTTTAAAGGCAACAGGTTTACTCCATCAACTAATCACTTTAAAAGCAACAGGTTACTCACTTATTTTAAAGTAAAGTCAACTAATCGCTTTAAAGGCAACAGGTTTACTCCATCAACTAATCGCTTTAAAAGCAACAGGTTACTCACTTATTTTAAAGTAAAGTCAACTAATCGCTTTAAAGGCAACAGGTTTACTCCATCAACTAATCACTTTAAAAGCAACAGGTTACTCACTTATTTTAAAGTAAAGTCAACTAATCGCTTTAAAGGCAACAGGTTTACTCCATCAACTAATCGCTTTAAAAGCAACAGGTTACTCACTTATTTTAAAGTAAAGTCAACTAATCGCTTTAAAAATAAGTAGGCCTGTTTATTTTAAAGTAAAATCAACTAATCTCTTTAAAATCAGCTAATCGCTTTAAAAGAAACAGCTTTACTCACGCGTTTTAAAGTAAAAGCAACTAATCGCTTTAAAATCAACTAATCGCTTTAAAATCAGCTAATCGCTTTAAAATCAGCTAATTGCTTTAAAAGAAACAGCTTTACTCACGCATTTTAAAGTAAAATCAACTAATCGCTTTAAAATCAACTAACCGCTTTAAAATCAACTAATCACTGTAAAAATCAACAAATCACTCAAATAAACTAATCGCTTAAATCAACTAATCCCATTAAAATCCACGAATTGCTTTAAAATCAACTAATTGCTTTTAAATCAACTAAACATTTTTAAAGCAATGGGTTTACTCAATTTTTTATCACTTTAAAAGCAACAGGTGTACTCACTTATTTTAAAGTGAAATCAACAAATTGCTTTAAAATAAGTGAGTAGGCCAATTGATTTTAAAGTAAAATCAACAAATTAATTGATCACTTTAAAGTCAACTAATCGATTTAAAATTAACTAATCACTTTAAAAGCAACGGGTTTACTCAATTTTCAAAGAAAATTCAACTAATTGCTTAAAAACAACAGGTTTACTCACTTTTTAAAAGTAAAGCAAACTAATCCCTTTAAACGAAACTGCTTTGTTCATTTTAATGTAAAATCAACTAATTACTTTAAAATCTATGGGTTTACTCAAAATTTTAAAGGCAAGTAATTACTTGAAAAAACAGGTTCACTAACTTTTTTGAGTAAAGTCAACTAATCGATTTAAAAGCAACAGGTTTACTCACTTTTTATAAGTAAAGTTAACTAATTGCTTTAAAAGCAACAGGTTTACTAAATTTAAAGTCAACTAATCGATTTAAAAGAAGCAGGTTTACTTACTTTAAAGTAAAGTCAACTAATCGCTTTAAAATCAACTAATCACTTCAAAATAAAGCTAAAGTAAAGCTGTTTCTTTGATTAGTTAGTGATTAGTTGATTTTAAAGCAATTAGTTGATTTTACTTTAAAATATGTAAAGCTGTTTCTTTTAAAGTAAAATCAACTAATGACTTTAAAATCAACTAATCGCTTTAAAAGCAATGGGTTTACTTTTTATAAGTAAAGTCAACTACTCGTTTTAAAATCAACAGGTTTACTCACTTTTTATTAGTAAAGTCAACTAATCGCTTTAAATGCAACGGGTTTACTCACTTTTTTTAAATGTAAGGTCAACTAATCGCTTTAAAAGCAACAGGTTTACTCACTTTTTTTAAATGTAAGGTCAACTAATCGCTTTAAAAGCAACAGGTTTACTCAGTTTTTATAAGTAAAGTCAACTAATCGCTTTAAAAGCAACAGGTTTACTCACTTTTTATAAGTCAACTAATCGCTTTAAAAGCAACAGGTTTACTCACTTTTTATAAGTAAAGTCAACTAATCGCTTTAAAAGCAATGGGTCACTTTTACTCAAACAATGGGTTTTTACTTGAACCATGTTTTAAAAGCAATGGGTTTATTCACTGTTTTAAAAGTAAAGTCACCTAATCACTGCAAAGCATCTGATTTTCACACTTCATTAGGTCAACTACTGTAATCGGCTGCAAAAGCCATGGGTTGACTATTTATTTTTTAAGTAAAGACAACTAATTGTTTTTTAGTATGAAAGGGAACGACACAAGGCTAAATGACACCGGTCTGTAACAGTATCTCTGTCAGCATCCTGAGTGATTATATTAATCTGTATTATTGTCTGCCGATGTTGTTCTGTACAGCATATGTTTGCAGACGCGCTGCGGGACCCCTGGGAGCCGCCGAGGCTCGTATTGTGGACTGCTGGGGGTCCGAGCGTCTGGTCATCTGTTGTGTGGCGCTAGAGATTATGCAGCTTTATCATTAGAGCAGATCCAGGAACAGCTGATCCTTGCACCAACCTCCTTTACACCTAATTAGCCTCATTAACAGACTCACCTGAACTCAGCATGCAGTGCCAGTGCAGCCACCTGGGAGAACCGGCAGGTAAAAATACCCAACACGGGTCCTGCCCACGTCTATTATTACACCAGCTGCACTGATACACACACATGCAGACACCCAAGACTCAAAACAGCATGTGTGTGCATTTAACACTATATGTGTCATGGAAAAAAGGATGTAAACAGCCTTACAAAAAAAAACATTGATTTTCTCTTGCATGGTTGTACCTTAGTAAAATTAATCTGTGCAGCTATACAGCGATGTTATTGTTAACTAAGACTTTGAAAATCCCTTGGTTATAGAAATAATGCTTCAAATTAATTTAATTAAAGGTGCAGTAGGTGATTGTCTTTAGAAACATGTTTTGTTGTGCTGGTTGAAGGTCTCTTTATTGGCAGTAGTAACGATTAAAGTAAATGATCTAAATGTATTTATACATTTGAAGTCAGAATTATTAGACCCTTAGATATTTTTTTTCTTTTTTTAAATATTTCCCAAATGATGTTTAACAGAGCAAGGAAATTTTCACAGTATGTCTGATAATATTTTTTCTGCTGGAGAAAGTCTTATTTGTTTTATTTCAGCTAGAATTAAAGCAGTTTTTAATTTTTTAAACACCATTTTAAGGTCAATATTATTAGCCCCTTTAAGCTAATTTATTTTTTGGATAGTCTACAGCAGTGTTTCCCAACCCTGTTCCTGGAGGCACACCAACAGTACATATTTTGGATGTCTCCCTTTTCTGACCCATTAACCTCAGGTGTTGGAGTCTCTTCTGATGTTATGATAAGATGATTCAGGTGTGTTCGATTAGGGAGAGGTTGAAAATGTGTACTGTTGGTGTGCCTTCAGGAACTGGGTTGGGAAACACTGGTCTACAGAACAAACCATGGTTATACAATAACTTGCCTAATTACCCTAACCTGCCTAGTTAACCTAATTAACCTAGTTAGCCTTTAAAAGTCACTTTAAGCTGTATAGAAGTGTCTTGAAGAATATCTAGTCAAATATTATTTACTGTCATCATGACAAAGATAAAATAAATCAGTTATTAGAGATGAGTTATTAAAACTATTATGATTAGAAATGTGTTAAAAATATGATCTCCAGTCGGCGCAATAGCCTAGAGGTTAGCGCGTCGACATATGGTGCAGTAGCACGTCAGGGCGTCACGAGTTCGAATCCCGGCTCGAGGACATTTCCCTACCCTACCCCCCTCTCTCTCTCCAACTTCGCTTCCTGTCCTAAATACTGTCCTAACTAATAAAGGCAAAATAGCCAAAAAAGAAATCTTAAAAAAAAAAAAAAATCTGATCTCCGTTAAACAGAAATTGGGGGAAAAAAGGAAATGGGGGCTAATAATTCACGGGGCTAATAATTCAGACTTCAACGGTATACAAATAATTTGTGCTGTAAAAGTAAAAATATACTATATACACTTATAAAACGTTTTATATATTTTTATAAACTATATTGTATATCTGTATATATTGTATATTTATACTATAATTTATATATAACTATATTTATATTTGATATAATATTTCAAAGTATTTCCTATTATATTTTTCTTCTTAGTTTGGTAAATAAATTTCTTTTTTATGTAAAAAAAAACTGCCAATAAGTCAAATAAGGTCAATATTATTATTTTATTTTTTCAATAGTCTACAGAACCAAACCACTTTTGTCCAATAACTTGCCTAATTACCCTAACTTTCCTAATAAACCTAATTCACCTAGTTAAGCCTTTAAATGTCACTTTAAGCTGTACAGAAGTGCTTGAAAAATATCTAGTCAAATATTATTTACTGTCATCATGGCAAAGATAAAATAAATCAGTTATTAGAGATGAGTTATTAAAACTATTATGTTTAGTAATGTTGCAAAAATCTGCTCTCCGTTAAACAGAAATTGGGGAAAAAAATAAACGGGGTTAATAATTCAGAGGGCTAATAATTCAGACTTCAACGGTATATGTACAAATAATTTGTGCTGTAAAAATATACTATATACACTTATAAAACGTTTTATATAGTTTTATAAACCTATATTGTATATATATATTTATACTGTAATTTATATATTTATAAATAACTATATTTATATTTGATATAATATTTCAAAGTATTTCCTATTATATTTTTCTAAGTTTGTTAAATAAATTTCTTTTTTATGTAAAAAAAACTGCCAATACGTCAAATAAGGTCAATATTATTATTTTATTTTTTCAATAGTCTACAGAACAAACCACTTCTGTCCAATAACTTGCCTAATTACCCTAACTTCCCTAATAAACCTAATTAACCTAGTTAAGCCTTTAAATGTCACTTTAAGCTGTATAGGAGTGTCTTGAAAAATATCTAGTCAAATGTTATGTACTGTCATCATAGCAAAGACGAATTTAATAGATTTATTCATATAATTTGTATTATAATTATGTAAAAGTTGTATTTTATATATATTTACACGAGAAAACGACAGTTTGACAGTTTAGTGGCTAATTCGTACGAATTCGCACGAGTTCAGTCGTACGAAATTGTACGAGTTTAAAAAGGAGGCGTGGCACCTAACCCCACCCCTAAACCCAACCGTCATTGACGGATGAGCAAATCGTACTAAACTGTACGAATTAAATCGTACGAATTAGCCACTAAATCAAAAAGTTGCGAATTGCCGTGAGATTGTGTTGATATTTATATATACATTAAATAAACACAGCACACACCTATTTTCTGTAAATACAAACGTATATTTTAAGGCAATTAATGATGATTAACAGTTTGATAGCACTGCTAAGAATATTTTGTTTGTTCTTCATGTTAATATCATAAGTTATACAGTAATTGAGTGTTCTTTAAGGCCACAGAAGAAGAAAAGATGCTAAATGTGTGGTTGTTCATTGAATCAGCTGGATTCTGTTCACCCACAGTTCATTTGCGGCGTCTCTGTTGTCAGTCCCTCGTTCCTCCTCTTCTTCCTTAATGACGTGTGGAGTTTAATTAAAGAGAGAGTCTCACCTGTCAGCAGCTCAGTGTCTGCTGTCCTCCGGGTGAAAGCTTTCGACTTTAAAGGGATAGTTCACCCAAAAATGAACATTTACTCAGCCGCAGGTCATCCAAGATGTGACTTAATTTTTTCGGTTGAACATTAAAGAAGATTTTGAGCTGAATCTGATATAATGGCAGTGAATGGTGAAGGGTTTTTAACATTAAAAATAAACATTCAAATGAGTTCAAATCAATAGTCATGCCTCCTGATGACACACCGAGGTCTTGTGAAGCGAAACGATCGCTCTGAACAATCTAACTAAGGATCTGAGAATCCTTATAGCAAACTTATATGTGTGTGTTGTTTCAAGAAAGCAACCATTCATTTGTGTTTATTTTAATTTGTTTATATTCATTTATTCTTCGTTTACTTATTTTATTTAATCATATAATCATTAGTCATTTGTATAATTATCATTATATCATTTTATTGATCATAAGTTAATGGTTTGATTATTATTATTATTATTGATTATGTGTCATTTTATTATGTTTTTATATATTATAATTACTATTTTCATATAGTTATTGCTTATTATTTCATTTTTCCATGTTGTTATAATCTTATTACTACGGTGGCCGAGAAGTGCAAAACAATATTACAAAGTGTGAAACACTTTTACAAAGCTCGAGACAAATTTACATTTTGAAAAACATTTTTATTTATCATAAGACACAATTACACAGGAAAAACTATTTTACCAAGGACGAAACAAATTTACATTTTAGAAATGAACTAACATAACGCAAAACACTTACCTGTCCCGAAACAGATTTACAATGACAGATTCCCTACGGAAAGGGAATGCAATTCTGTGAAATAAACTGCACAACCCAAAAGAAATAAAGCGAATCAAAAGGATAAGAGTCGGCTCACTATAGAACAAACGTCGATTTTTATTTTGTTTGATATTTTTGCATTTATGAGGAAAAAGCTTCTTTATAGATGTGACACATTTCCGTTATGGATGTGACAGATGTGAAATTGGCACTTATGTGATTTTGGTAAATCAAATATTATAGTCGCTGACAGAGACATTTTTGAGTGTTTCTAAAGTACTGTAAAATACTTTGTTTCTACATTTTTTTGTGTGTGTGTGTGTAAGGGTTTTGCTATTTTGATGAAATTAGATTTTTTTTATAGCAAGGTTGCATGGAATTGCTCATATATAATAAATCGTAAACCATGGTTCTTTTCATTTTGCTTAATCACGCGCCCCAAAAAAGATAATTAAAATAAACAGTATGACTTTTGACTGCTTTCTTTAATAACTACATAACATTTTAGAATAAACTACTTGCAATACTTGAGTACAAAAATGTTGAATACTTTAGTACTTCCACTTAAAGAGTACTTCAACTTCTACTCAAGTAAAAGTAAAAGTGCTCTATCAAAAAAGTGACTTAAGTCTGGGTTTCTAGTACTTTATACATCTCTGTTGGTCGGCTTGGTAGCTGTGACCAGTGTGTTCAGGACCGAGAGCCACACGAACCCTTTGGAGCGAGTGTTTCCAAGTGGAGACTTTTGTTTTGTGTGTACCTTATGATTACAGTTGTTGCATGTCTGCCAGTTCCTGCCGCTGAATGAGCGAGTTTGAGCCACTTGTACATTAAAGTAGCGTTCAGATTAAACAAAACACCCTTGAAGAAACTGGACACAGAGAAACATGACATACTGCCTTCCAGCGTTAAGTGTTATTCCAGAGCAACACAAACAGCACACAGAAGTATAAATTTATGACTATGGCAAAGCATGCTGATCATGCCGATCACTCTAAGTAGAAATATAAACCAGCCTTAAACAACCAATACCAATGTGTGTGTGCGCACAGGTTTACCTATACTTATAAGGACTTGATTGTCCTCGCTTACAGTAAATGAATCAGAATTAGAAAGAGCTTTATTGCCGGGTATTTGGTTTCGTGACAGAGCTTCTACAGTGCAATAGAATTACAGAGACAGGGCAAAAAACAGACAATAAATCTATTTTAAAAATAGAAGTAAGTAGTGAATGCAAATATACAAATTAACAAGTGTATGTACAGGTATATTACTATGTACAACGTTATATGTGCAGCTGTTATGTGCAAACTGGCATGTAAAGTGTGTTGTTAAATAAGTGTATAAAAGTGTATAGCAAGTAGTGATGCTTATTCCACAATTATTATCATCAAGTGTTCATGAGATGGATTGAGGGGAGAAACTTTCTGTGTCGGCTGCTCTGGTGCGCAGTGCTCTGTAGTGTTGACCAGAAGTTAACAGTTCAAAGAGGCAGTGTGCTGGGTGTGAGGGGTCCAGAGTGATTTTGGCAGCCCTTCTGCTCACTCTGGATAAGTACGGTTCTTGGAGAGTGTGGAGGGTTGTACCAATGATTCACTCAGCAGTCTAAACTATTCGACGATGTCTTCGGAGGTCGGATTTGGTAGCTGAGCTAAACCAGACAGTTATTGAAGTTCAGATCTGATTCAATGATGATGAGATATGAAAACAACCAACTAGTTAGGACATTTCACTACTCCTCATCAAGTGTTCAATTAGTATCTGATGATGTGCACTTGTTGCTGTGACGTTTAGTATGGGATCAAAATTTCACCAAACTTATTTCGGTCGTGAATCTAAAAATAATAAACATAAATCAAAACATTGACATCGCGAGTAACATTATAATGCACGAAAACTAAATGCAGAAAAAGAAAAAACGAGGTTACATACCATAAGATGTATGTGAATCAAAAATGAAAATGCATTTAGAATTATATTGTCTATGTCATGGGTCTCAAACTGGATTCCTGGAGGGCCGGAGCTCTGCACATTTTTTTCTCCAACCCTAATTAAACACCGCTGATCCAACTAATCAAGGGGTTCAGGACTACTAGAGACTATTAAGCAGGTATGAGTTGGAGGTGGTTGGAGCTAAACTATGCCGAGTTGTGGCCCTCCAGGAATTGAGTTTGAAACCACTCATCTATGCAGTCTCCTCTATGTGGTGTCCTCACTAAGATAGTGAAACGAACCTATGTGTGTGTGTGTGTGTGGTAGGGGGTCAGCGAGGCGTGCGGCGCGGCAGACACCAGTCCCCCGTGTGGAGATTCCTCACCGTCTGCTTTAATTGAGACACACTGTCAGACTGACAAACACATTTGCATGGAGAGTTTCAGTGGACAGAGGGGGTTGGAGAAGAACTGTGCCGTTAATCAGCTCTCCGTCTCAGAGAACGACAGAAAAGAGGCTCGTCTCTGAACGCTGACAGCTCGGAGAGGAGAGAGAATCCGGCTTTCATTCAGTCTCTCGCTCTGGTTTTCTCTTCTCATTCACTGATCTGAACTCTACAGCAGTGTGTTTGTCTGCATGTTCAGTGCTTCTGAGGTGTTTTTTTTCCCCCTATCATCACTTGTAGACCCCTGAGCAAGGGTATTATAGTTAACGATAACGAACGAATAAACGAAAACTAAAATCGAATATAATTGTCGTTAACTGAAATAAAAATAAAATTAATTAAAATTATAGCAAAACTTCCTTTGTTTTTGTTTTATAAATGTATTTAATACATTAATCTTACTTAGCCTTTTAGAAGTAAATCTATTTACTCCGCGCCGCAGGTGTTTGACCCGTACGACACCTCAGTTTGTAGTCCTGCTGCCATTGGCCAGATCGAGCCGATTCTCCTCCAGTCATCCTCGCTGTTGCTCCTGCGACAAAAACAACGAGTGGACATGACAGCAGCACGGTGACAGCATTAAATACAGACACTTAAAACTATTACTTTAACACTTCTGTGCCCAATAATGGGTTTTATTTCTGCGATCGCGAACGAATCTTTTTAACCGGACCTTCTAAGTGAACCAGTTGAATTTCACCAAATCGAACTGAATCATTTGAAACGATTCGCGTGTCCAGTAAGCACTTCTCCACAAACTACTTAGATTTTAACAAGCCTAATACATTCCTCTGACTCGAAATAATCCAATATATACTCCTATTCAGTTATTAGAACAGTAACGTTACACTGAGATCAAATTTGAGAAGCGGTGAATCGATAACACTGCCAATGAGTGATTCAGTAAACCAAACACAAACCGTTCTGCCTGCTGTGACTGAACTAAACTTGAACAACTGCAGCGCGGGTAAACCGATGGTTTAACTGAGAGGATCTGGTGAAAAAACGTAAGTTTATTTCATAACAGATAACGGTAATGGCATTTAAATAACTGAATCGTGCTTCAGTTGATCATACTTTACTGTAAGACATTTTTCAGATCATGGTGATGTTAATTAACCCTACTGAAAAATCCAGCTTAAACCAGCCTAGGCTGGTTGGCTGGTTTTTGCTGGTCAACCAGGCTGGTTTTAGAGGGGTTTTGGCCATTTCCAGGCTGGTTTCCAGCCATTTCCAGCCTGGTCCTAGCTGGTCAGGCTGGGAGATGACCAGCTAAAACCAGCTTGACCAGCTCAGCCAGGCTGGGAGCCCAGACAAAACCAGAAATGTCCAGCTTAAACCAGGCTGGTCAAGGTGGATTTAGATGGTTTTAGGTGGTCATTTTCCAGCCTGACCAGCTAGGACCAGGCTGGAAACCAGCCTAGAAATGGCCAAAACCCCTCTTAAACCAGGCTGGTCAACCAGCTAAAACCAGCCTAGGCTGGTTTAAGCTGGATTTTTCAGCAGGGTTAACTGACTGAAATTACTATTGCTAACTACATATTTTTGGTATGTTGAGTCCTAACATCCACGTTAAATATCTGAACTTCCCATCGCTACCGTGTATCTAACATCAGAAGCAGATTTGCACACATATTGTACTTAAGGCTGCTGTCTTGTGAGCTGTTGTAGGCTATTTGAATTTGAGGATGGGTAGATGGTAGTGGTAGATGATAGTGGTCATGTGTCCTCTAAATACAGGTTTCAAAAAATGTATGGCTGAGTTTTTATCATACAATATTTATTCTGTTGATTTTGAATCTTTCTCCTAACAAATATCCTTATTTAAAAAAAAAAGTTAAAACTAATACTGAAAATAATAAAAACTAAACTAAAACTAAATAATAAAAAAAAAATAGAAACTAATAAATAGTAAATCTGCCTCTAAAAACTAATTAAAACTAACAGAATTAGAAAACAAAAAGTCAAAACGAAACAGAAACTAAAACTACTGAAAAATCTAAAACTATTATAACCTTGCCCGTGAGCTTGGTTATTGTATGTGTGAACCAGAAAAAAGTGACCTCATGCTAGGGATGGGCGATAAGGCCTTTTTAAAAAATCACAAATAAAAAAAAAACATTAAGGCTGCGTCTAAAATCACCTACTACTCAGTAGGTACTGCATTCGAATTTAAACATACTATGCTGTTAGAAAAGTACGTACGAATGGAATTCGGACATACTACATCAACCATTTTGTCTTTATCACATTATCCACCTGCGTCAGTTGCGTCGCTTCACTCTTATTCATGAATTCTCTCGCGGGGCATCATGGGATAGCGCAGCGTGCATGAGATGCGCACTTCAGAATCTCGCCAGAGGTAGTAAGTCATCCGGGTACGCATACTAATTTTCGAATTCTATGGATTCAAACATACTACTCGGCTCACATACTGATTTTAGCGTTCTATATAGTATGAAAGTATGCGGTTTCGGACGCAGCCCATGTCTATTATCATACACAGATTGTACTCAAGCTGGCTCTGTACCTTAAAACAGTACGTGTTTGCATCTAAAAAGTCCCTATTAATAAACGTACTACTACTAATGAAAATATCAGTTTTTGGTACATACTTTCAGGATTACCTTAGCTTAAAATGACTGTATAATCCTGTTTATGTGAAATGAGTTTTGAGGAACGAAACGATCCTGAATCGTGTCAAATCATCAATACACAAATCCAGCTAATTGAGGAATCCACGTACAAAGAACGGAGCCCATGTAATGACATCAGTGCTAGACATTAGCTATGTTTCCATTAGGCTTGTGCCGGTGTTCGGTAATGCGATAAATCACGGTAATGAATATGCACGATATTGTTATCGCGGGCACTTCAAAATACCGTGAAAAATACTAGATCCGAATTTATATTCTTAGAACGCGCCTTAGCTTATTTTCCATCAACCGCTTGAAGAAACACTGCGTATATGCTGCGCAGAACTGATGCGCACTCTGATGTAAACAATCCCCACATGTAGAAATCCTGTGTGCACACAGCGCGCGCCGCTGCTGCCACCGCTCTCTAATCCTCACACGAAGAAGAAGCATGGCGGAAAGAGGAACGCTGCCGACAATTTATCCCCCTTCAAAAAAAAGTCAGAGGTTTGGAAATATTTTGGGTTCCAAAAAAAATGCAGAGGGATTGCTGATCGAAGACGGTTTCCCTTTGCACATTCACTTTGATATAATTGCTCAAGTTTACTTTTATATTGTGTATTGTTTTATTTATATTTATTTGTATTTAAATGTTTGAAGTACTTTTAGTTCATTAAAAAGTTATTAAAGTTACTAAGTTGACGAAACTGAAGTTTTTTGTGTTTTTTTACCTGTTTCTCTAGTAAAATTACAATATCATGATAATACCGTATACCGTGATAAAAGCTCAATCAAGTAATCGCAGCATGAAAATGTGATACCGGCACATGCCTAGTTTCCATCCAAAAATGCTAATTAACTTTATGTGCAAGACTGGATTATCGCATAAAAGACGTGCGAATAAAGCAGCAAGTCCAACAAGTCAAAGAGAGCAACTAAGATTTAAATAGATTTTTTTGCTTGGAGTCAGAGATGGCAAAAGTACACACATGCTTTACTCAAGTAGAAGTACGGATACTCAGGTTTAAAACAACTCTGGTAAAGCTGAAGTACTGACTACTCAAGTAAAAGTACAGGCTGATATAGGCGCGCGATGAAAAAAATTATTTACTGAATCAAAAAGGCGTTCAATTTGCGCAGTTGATATATCTGACTGCTTGTATTAAAGGGCCCATAGTTTACCTCTTTTTTATGATGTAATATTAATATTATGGCTCTTCTGAGTGTGCCAGTTTAGTTTCAGTTTAAAACACAATTCAGATTGCTTTATTATAATGTGTTAAAAAGTGTCATGTTGGGGGCGTGTCCACAGCTCGCTGATTTATGGGTGTGTTGCTTCACATGTAGACTAGTTACGGCTTCCCGCCCAACGTAACAAGGGGGCGGAGCCATGACCCGCTCTGTGTTTGCAACAGACACAGACAGGCAGACTGGGAGAGGGAGCAGGAGGAGAGGATCCGCATTCAGTCGTACATGTACAACTCGGACACAGACCAAGCAGAGTACAAAATCATTTGTGTCTTTGTACAGTTTTACAGCCAACTGTGTGCTAGTTTCAAGTGCCGAGCTTGTACACAGAAACTAATAACCACGCACACTGAATTAACTTTGACTGAGGCACCGGATGCGCCGCTCGAAGCCGCGACACGGCACACCAGACACTCTCTGTGGCGCGGCAGAAACATGAAGTGTCCCGAATCGTCGCGCCACGCATTTTTGAATTCTAAACATAGGTTTCTGCTGCGGTCCGCGGCGCCCAGCCGTCGACTTGAGTGTACCCTGATAGAAACCGATGTTTAGAATTGTAAAATGCATGCTAGTTAAGATCACAGGGAGCTTCTGGGATCGCGAGAAATGCAAATGGCTGAAGTATACGGTAGACTCAATGAGAAGTACACATGTTTGCGAACCTACCTAAAGATACAACCAATAATTCCGATTAGAGCGATAATGTGGAGAATATTGATCTTGTGTTGAGCCCAATGAGCCTTGCATCTAAAAATAGAGCTAGCGTGTTCCTTTAGTGATATCGCTTCGACTCACGCTGAAAATGGCGGACGTGAATCAACAAACTGAGGATATGATGACGCGCCTGTCAATCAATATTGGTGGGCGGGGGGACCGCTCTCCTACGTAAAGAAGCGGTCGGTTTGAAAACCGCTACTATTGGTCCACCGTTTTTTATGTTGTTAAATTGAAAAAAAAAGCACTGGGTGTGTTTATATCACCCCAATATGACGGTCTATACACCATACATGCACATATGTCTGTCCAAACAGCTTGAAAAGTAGATTTTTTATCATAGGTGCCCTTTAAAGGACAATACTATATTACAAATACATATAAAATGTTTTTTAAAATTATATATTTTAATCTGAGAACAGTGGTGCTGTGTTTTAAAAATGACTCTGAAGCAAAAAAAAAACCTGATCGGGACATCCCTAATCAATACATTCATACAAAATAACATACATTTCTTCTTTTGTTTAAAAAACTGTTGCTAATTTTCAGCTGGAAAATAGCCAAGCAGCATTACACTCTGCAATATTGCAAAACAACACTGTGTATCATCATTCTGACACAAACTCACAGCGTTCAGCATGCAGTTTTGCTGCTTTTAATCAAGAACAACAACCACCATTAAAGTCCATTCATACACTCTAAAAAAAATTGAGGCCTATATATTTACAAATAATGAACGTCTTCAATTAACACTTAATTATGTCCAAAACATTAGTTTTTTCAACTATAATAAATACTTTATTTTACTATTTTGGGCGTCCTGCTAAAGCTGCTTCTGTATCTACAAAACTAAAATCAAAATGTCCCATGTTTTCAGTGTTTCTTTGTTTTTCCAGAGTATTGTAGACATTTTCTTTCATGGATCTAGTCTGTTAATACACATGCTGTTAATACACAGGCGCAATTACAAAACTGTTTGCATGAACTTTTTTTTTTTCATGTGATAAATTCCTGATGCTTTTCATTGTAATTCTATTCATAAATTATCCAGTGTCAATAATTTGATGTTCAAATATTTGTGAAACTAATTTAAATGAAGACTGAAAGGGTTGGAAAAGCTGCACATTTGCGAGTAGGCGTGCAATGAAACAATAGATTTACTGAATCAAAAAGGCGTTCAATTTGGGCAATGACAAAAAACAACATGGATTGCGACACCAAACACATGAAAATGAAGGTAACGAGCCTGGTTTAAGAAATGTAAGGAGTAGAAAGCACAGATATTTGTGTAAAAATGTTAGGAGTAAAAGTAAAAAGTTGTCAGAAAAATAAATAGTAAAGTACTGATACCAGAAAAATCTGCGTAAGCATCTAAATACTTTCCATCTCTTCTCGGAGTTGAAGGTCAATGAATGAAAGATAATTAATTATAATCCTGATAAAGTTATACGTTAGGTTATACTTTATCAGAATAATTATTATTATTCATTCATTCATTTCTTTTCTTTTCAGCATGGTCCCTTATTTATCAGGGGTCACCACAGTCGAATGAACCACAGACTAGTTTAGCATAGGTTTTACGCAGCGGATGCCCTTCCGCAACCCAGTACTGGAAAACACCCATATACATTCTCACACACTATGGCTAATTTAGTTCATCAATTCAAAAATAGCGCATGTGTTTGGACTGTGGGGGAAAGCGGAGTACCCGGAGGGAACCCACACTAACATGGGGAGAACATGCAAACTCCACACAGAAATGCCTACTGAAACAGCGGGGACTTGAACCAGCGACCTTCTTGCTGTGAGGCGACAGTGCTAACCACTGAGCAACTGTGACGCTGCCTTTTTAAACATTTCCCTTAAAATATTTCCTGAATAAAAACATTCTCTAAGATCATTTTAAAATACACATACTATTAGATGATTTCATCATCAAAATATTCTTACACGAGTCTCAAATAGGTTTTTCCACCTCTTTTAATAAATGTAAGTCTTGAGTGAGCGATTCTACATCTTGTTTTCTGACTTACATCAATCAAACTGACTAAAAATATTAAGTTAAACTTTGCATAACTAAAAAAAATTAGTTGAAACTTGAATAAACGATTAAAATGCATTAAAGCAACATAAAAATATTTGTTGTCTTGACTTTTTGTCATTTTGTTTTTTGTGTACAGTGTTTCGCGTAGCACAAACTCGCACAATATGGCCACTTTTAGCTTAGCTATACGCTTACCATATGAAATGCATGAAGCCAGATGTTAAACAACGTGCTTTCTGGCGCAGGCCACGGCACGGTGTTTGATCGCACACTGACAGACATAAGAAATCCTAATTGCACCGATGCAAAGATGCAAAGCGAGAGGGAACCCTGCCGTTCAAATGCATTAGCGTTAGCTCGCATTAAACCAAAATGGAAACACGTTGTAGCCTTTTCTCATTGGCGGAGGCTGAGAGAGACACACGAGTCCCGGCGGGCACGTTCTGCGCTCTGCCATAAGCAAACTGAATATGCATTAATGAATTCCATTGAAATGCAAAGTCTAGCAGCAATTTGTTCCATAAAGCTCTTAGGGAAATATGGATTAGACAGGAGGCGATACATTAGGTGTTTGAAATAGCTTTGAGACGTTGCCTCTTTTTTTTTTTTTTTTTTTCCTCTCTCCGTCTTTGCTTTTTCTTGACTGAGAAAACCTGCTGTGGTTTCAATATGCATGAAGCCCTTTTCATGTTGGCTGTTGGCTCTCTTTGTCTGTCCCGGTGGGTGGCATGAGGTGGTCAGTATACAGGCTGGCACACGGAGCACATACTGTTCACATGCTTCAGGGGTCACCACAAAAACGGAAATATTGTTATGCTGCTGGTCGAAGATTGAAAATCGGCTTATATTTGGATTGTTTATGTTATGGACTTTTAATTTGACTAATAGGATGGGTTCAGAGTGTAATGGAAAAACTCAAGAAAATGTTTCTTTGGTAACACTTGATCCATTAATGTAGGCTATTTACTAACGTGAACAAACAAGGAACAATATTTTTATTACAGTATTTATTCATCATTGTTAGTTCATGTTAACTTAAAAATAATGGACCATTAGTTAATGTATTTACTAGCACAAACCAATCTTGTACTCTTATTTCGACATTTTTCAAATCTAAGTCATGAGCAAATCATACTAAATTGTACGAATAAGATCATACAAATTCCTACGAATTAAAAAAGAATATAAAAAAAGTTCCATGAGATAGCATTGGTCTAACCCTAGTTTGTACTATACTTAATAATAGGCAAATATTTTAAATTTGCATATAACCCTATGTATACACTCACCAGCCACTTTATTATTGTCCAACTGCTTGTTAACACAAATTTCTAATCAGCCAATCACATGGCAGCAACTCAATGCATTTAGGCATGTAGACATGATCAAGACGATCTGCTGCAGTTCAAAGTGAGCATCAGAATGGGGAAGAAAGGGGATTTAAGTGACTTTGAACGTGTCATGGTTGTTGGTGCCAGATGGGCTGGTCTGAGTATTTCAGAAACTGCTGATCTACTGGGATTTTCATGCACAACCATTTCTAGGGTTACAGAGAATGGTCTGAAAAGAGAAAATATCCAGTGAGCTGCAGTTCTGTGGGCGCAAATGCCTTGTTGATGCCAGAGGTCAGAGGAGAATGGCCATACTGGTTCCAGCTGATAGAAAGGCAACAGTAACTCAAATAAGCTCTCGTTACAACCGAGGTCTGCAGAAGAGCATCTCTGAACACACAACACGTCCAACCTTGAGGCAGATGGGCTACAGCAGCAGAAGACCACACCGGGTGCCGCTCCTGTCAGCTAAAAACAGGAAACTGAGGCTACAATTCACACAGGCTCACCAAAACTGGATAATAGAAGATTGGAAAAACATTCCTTGGTCTGGGACCATTCGGATGGTCGGTTCAGAATTTAGCATCACCAACATAAAGCATGGATCCATCCTGCCTTGCATCAACAGTTCAGGCTGCTGGTGGTGGTGTAATGGTGTGGGGGATATTTTCTTGGCACACTTTGGGCCCATTAGTACCAATCGAGCATCGTGTCAACGCCACAGCCTACCTGAATATTGTTGCTGACCATGTCCATCTCTTTATGACCACAGTGTCTCCATCTTCTCATGGCTACTTCAGCAGGATAATGCACCATGTCATAAAGCGCGAATCATCTCAGACTGGTTTCTTGAACATAACAATGAGTTCACTGTACTCAAATGGCCTCCACAGTCACCAGTGCTCAATCCAATAGAGCACCTTTGGGATGTGGTGGAACGGGAGATTCTCATAATGGATGTGCTGCTGACAAATCTGCAGCAACTGCGTGATGCTATCATGTCAACATGGAGCAAAATCTCTTAGGAATATTTACAGTACCTTTTTGAATCTATGCCACGAAGGATTAAGGCAGTTCTGGAGGCAAAACAGGGTTCATCCCGGTACTAGTAAGATGTACCTAATAAAGTGGCCGGTGAGTGTATGGGTAATAAATAGGAAATGTAAACATGTTCTTATCATATTCAATTAGGAACTACATTATACTTTAAATGATAGAATAATTTTCATTCAAATCTGTAAAATTGGAGAGAAAATTGAGTACTGAATTCTTACATTAGTCTTTCAACATGCTCTGCACATAAGAGTTTATGCTCTTGGACTGAACATCCACATTGCCTTTAGCACTGAATTTAAAGGAACACTCTTTTTAAAAAAATAAATAAATAAAAATAGGCAAATTTTTCTCAGAATTAAGTGCTTACAGAATGAAACAGATGAGTTTTACTATTTTTGAGTTTCTTCAGCCGATCTCTGGGTCTGAAGGAGCACTTTTAGCTTAGCTTAGCATAGATCCATAGATCGGATTAGACCATTAGCATCTCACTCAAAAAGACCAGTTTCAATAACTGTACTATTTAAAGCTTGACTCTCCTTTAGTTACATTGTGTACTAAAACTGACAAAAAAAATAAGTTGCTATTTACTAGGCTGTTATGGAACTATGCACTTATTCTTGCGTACTAATCATGACATTTTCAGGAGCTGAATAATATCGTTGTGCCTGCAGCAGCCATGGTACAGCAGCAAATTTCACCAGACTAGAAAATTAGGAACTTTTTGTTTTCCATCAGTCTTAATACAGAATGTAACAACAGAAATGTCAAGCTTTAAATAGAAAAATTACAGAAACTCTTTGTTCGGTTTTGAGCGAGATGCTAATGGTCTAATCTGATTCAATGAACTATGCTAAGCTAAGCTAAAAGTGCTTCCTCCAAACCCAGAGATAAGCTAAATACCTTCAAAAAATGGTAGAGCTCAACAGTTTAACTTTAGGGGAGCTGTAAAATGATCCTATTTTTATAAAAAGTGGAGTGTTCCTTTTAAAGTTCACTTCTTAATTTGCGATTAAGTCCCTGTCATCTTTATTGTTAATAATCTGATTTCATTATTTAGTTTTTGTAACTTGATGAACACCTGTTATAAGACACATTTATTGGCACATATCGACATGGTGTAAAATGGTATATATTTATGTACCGTATACACCCTCGGGTCTCCTAAATGATTGTAATTCCCTCACACACACGCACACTTTCCGGGGCCCCTTGTGTGCAGCCTTTACGCCTGCTGCAGCAAAGTTCCTTGATTATTACGCCCGCCTAGAAATGAGCAACTTTTCAGAAGTGTTAAGCTTTAAATACAAAAATGATCAAAACTCTATGCTAATGGTCTAATCTGATTCAATGATTTATGCTAAGCTAAGCTAATCTTGAGATGACAAGATTGAGATGACAAGATGGCGGCGCGTTCGGTTCGCGAGGCTCAGCGTCTCTCCAGTATCTGCAATTTTGCAGTATTATTCCTGCTCATTTCGGGTCTGTTCGTGCAGAACAGCAGTGCCTTTACATCGTACACCCGACAGGACATCTTGGATATTGGATTGTGCATTCCGGACAGTTTTATTAACAATCTTCGACTCATCCCTGAGATCGCCAGAACACACGGGCCTCAGAGCCCTACACGGCCGGGCGGAAGTGCTCGGAGGCGGCGCAGAGAACGTAAACAAAGACGGGGGAAGCGCGGCGGGCTAAGAGCTAAGCTAAAGCTAACACCACACCGGCTCTCTTTACCCAGCATCTTTCTCGCCAATGTACGGTCACTGGTGAACAAAATGGATGAGATTCGACTGCGCATCAACCACAGCAAAAGATTATGGAACTGTAATGTCATGATTTTCACAGAAACATGGCTAAACAGCGGGATACCAGACACCGCTATATCGCTAACGGAGCATCAAACATTCCGAGCAGACAGAACGGCGGATGACTCCGGT
This sequence comes from Danio aesculapii, assembly GCF_903798145.1. Classification (NCBI taxonomy): domain Eukaryota; kingdom Metazoa; phylum Chordata; class Actinopteri; order Cypriniformes; family Danionidae; genus Danio; species Danio aesculapii. Next base: position 51,214,145 of record NC_079442.1, read on the forward strand.
AAGACCAGAGGCGGAGGATTATGCATTTATATTAACAAAGCTTGGTGCACAAACTCTGTCGTCGTTGGGAGACATTGCTCTGTTAACCTGGAATTTCTAATGGTTAAATGTAGACCGTTTTATCTGCCACGGGAGTTCACCTCCACCATAATAACTGCTGCTTATATCCCTCCCGACGCTGATGCCAAGCTCGCTATGAATGAACTTCATGCAGCCATCAGCAAACAACAGACTGCTCACCCGGAGGCTGCTTTTATTGTTGCGGGGGATTTTAATCACTCAAACTTAAAGACAGTGCTCCCCAAATTCCATCAAAACATTTTCTGCCACACAAGGGGAAACAAAACTTTAGACCAAGTTTACACAAACATGGCTGAAGCATACGCTGTGACCCCCCTCCCCCACTTGGGTCAATCAGACCACCTTTGTCTGTTTCTCACCCCCAAATACTCACCCATCGTCAACCGTGTGAAGCCATCAGTAAGGACCATCAAAGTGTGGCCAGCGGGGGTGGACTCCACACTCCAGGACAGGTTTGAACACACAGACTGGAGTATGTTTGCTTCCCAGGCCACATGTGGCTCTCACACAGACATTGACAGTTACACTTCCTCTGTTCTGGAATATATCAACACCACCATAGACAGTGTTACAACCCAGAAACAGATCACCACATACCCAAATCAAAAGCCATGGATGAACAAGGAGGTGCGCCTCCTGCTGAAGGCACGCAACACTGCATTCAGATCAGGGGATGCACAGGCCTACAGCACTTCCAGGGCTAATCTGAAGAGGGGCATCAAAAAGGCCAAGCACTGCTACAAGCTAAAGCTAGAGGAGCACTTTTCCAACTCTGATCCTCGGCGCATGTGGCAGGGCATCCAGGCCATCAGCAACTACAAACCCAGCCAGTCCACCCCCACAGCCACAAATGTCTCCTTCCTGAACGAGCTAAATGACTTTTATGCCCGCTTTGAAAGAGACAATACAGAACCCTACACCAGGAACACTACCTCAACCGACCACTCACCTATCACACTCACCTCCTCAGAAGTCTACACCGCACTGAGTCGGATCAATGTGCGTAAGGCTGCTGGACCAGACGGTATCCCAGGGCGCGTCCTCAAAGCATGTGCAGAACAGCTCACTGGGGTATTCACAGACATTTTCAACCTGTCGCTTAACCTAGCAACTGTGCCAACATGCTTTAAAACCACCTCTATTGTGCCAGTGCCCAAACACTCCAGCCCATCATGCCTGAATGACTACCGCCCTGTAGCACTCACACCCATCATCATGAAGTGCTTCGAGCGGTTGGTCCTGGCACATCTGAAAGACTCTCTGCCATCCACACTGGACCCACATCAGTTTGCCTACCGTGGCAACAGGAGCACAGAAGACGCCGTCTCCATAGCACTGCACTCTGTCCTCACACACCTGGACAATAAAAACACTTATGCACGAATGCTGTTTGTTGACTTCAGCTCAGCATTCAACACTGTCATACCCTCTAAGCTAATGATCAACCTCAGAGACCTGGATATCAACGCGTCTCTCTGCAACTGGGTTATGGACTTTCTGACTAACAGACCTCAGAATGTTAGATCAGGCCACATCTGCTCCACCACCGTCACACTCAACACTGGTGTACCCCAGGGCTGCGTGCTGAGCCCCTTCCTCTACTCCCTTTTTACCATCGACTGTAGGCCTGTGAACAGATCCAACACCATCATCAAATTTGCAGATGACACCACAGTGATTGGTCTAATCAGCAATAATGATGAGACTGCCTACAGGGAGGAGATACAGCATCTAGCCACTTGGTGCACCGACAATAATCTGCTCCTTAACACCAGCAAGACCAAGGAGCTCATTGTGGACTTCAGGAAGGGACGAACAGGCTCGCATGATCCCATCCACATTAATGGGATGGCCGTTGAGCCTGTCTCATCCTTCAAGTTCCTGGGGACCCACATCTCTAAGGACCTTTCCTGGACCACCAACACCTCCAGCCTGGTCAAGAAGGCTCACCAGCGCCTATTCTTCTTGAGGCAACTTAAGAAGAACCAGCTTTCATCAGCCGTCTTGGTGAACTTCTACCGCTGCACAATAGAAAGCATCCTGACCAACTGCGTCACAGTCTGGTATGGAAGCTGCTCTGTTGCTGAGCGTAAGGCACTGCAGCGGGTGGTGAAAACTGCCCAACGCATCACAGGGACTACACTGCCAGCCATTGAGGATATCCAGAAGAAACACTGTCTGCGCCGAGCACGCAGCATTCTTAAGGACACCTCTCATCCTGCTCACAGACTGTTCTCTCTCCTGCCTTCCGGCAGGCGCTTCAGGCTCCCCCGGACAAAAACCAGCAGACTGAGGAACAGCTTTTTCCCCAGAGCTGTCTCCCTTTTGAACTCTGCCCCTCACTGACTCTTTTGCCCCCCCAATACACCCCCCACACTCCTCTAACTTATACTCCTCACAATCACTGCACTATTTAACATTTGCACATTTAAAGTTTGCACATATTCATTGCACTGATTCATTTACTTGAACTGGACATACCCACTGCACATGAACATTTGTAATTATGTTTATCTATCTGCACACTTCTGCTATTAATAGTATCCTGTACATATATTCATTTATTGTAAATCTGTTCATAGCTAATACAACCTGTATATAATGTTGATAGTACATCCATCTGTAAATATCACTATAGTTTCTCTATAACTGCACTTTATAACTTATACCTGTATCCTGCACTTGCTGCTATTGCACTGCTGGTTAGACCTAAACTGCATTTCGTTGCCTTGTACATGTACATGTGTAATGACAATAAAGTTGAATCTAATCTAATCTAATCTAAAAGTGCTCCAGTCAAACCTGGAGATCAGCTGAATAGATTGAAAAATGGTAAAGCTCAGCTGTTTAACTTTAGGGGAGTTATAAAATTATCCTTTTCCATAGAAAAGCAGAGCGGTCTTTTAACATTCACATCTTTTTAATGTGCAATTCAGTCCCTGTCATCTTCAGTGCTTCATCTGATCTGATTATTTAATTTTTGGACGCCCACTATAAGACACATTTATTGGCACATATCGACATGGTGTAAAGTGGTATATATTTATGTACTGTATACACCCTCGGGTCTCCTAAATGATTGTAATTCCCTCTTACACACACGCACACTTTCCGGGGCCCCTTGTGTGCAGCCTTTACGCCTGCTGCAGCAAAGTTCCTTGATTATTACGCCTGCTTAGAAATGAGCAACTTTTCATTTTCCATCAGCCTTAATACTGGATGTAAAACCAGAAGTGTTAAGCTTTAAATACAAAAATGATCAAAACCCTATGCTAATGGTCTAATCTGTTTCAATGATTTATGCTAAGCTAAGCTAAAAGTGCTCCAGTCAAACCTGGAGATCAGCTGAATGGATTGAAAAATGGTAAAGCTCAGCTGTTTAACTTTAGGGGAGTTATAAAACCATCCTATTTCCATAAAAAAGCAGAGCGGTCTTTTAACATTCACATCTTTTTAATGTGCAATTCAGTCCCTGTCATCTTCAGTGCTTCATCTGATCTGATTATTTAATTTTTGGACGCCCACTATAAGACACATTTATTGGCACATATCTACATGGTGTATAACAGTATAGATTGATGTGCCGTATACAGCCTCGGGTCTTCTAAATGTGTAATTCCCTCACACACACACACTTTCAGAGGCCCCTGGTGTGCAGACGAGAGCCACACTATGAAGGGCCGAATCGGTGACAGCAGTGGCTGTACGGCTGCTGTTAGACCCTGAAGCACAGACTTAATTAAACAGACCCTCTCTCTTTCTCGCTCTGTTCCAGGGGGTCTTTAATGAAGTGGTCTCCTCCATCGATCCTGCTGAACATTGGGTCTCCTTCCTCTGCCGGGTTTGGCTGGCAGCCATTTGGCTTCGCTCTGTCAGCTCCGCGCGGCTAATTAGCTCTGTTGTTCTTTTGCCTCCCTGAGATTTCCTCCCTGTTTCAAGTTGAGGAGGGAAATGCAAAGAGGGATGGATCAGGCATAGCAACCAGATGGCCACCAGTACATTAAAAACATCACACTATAGTGGAATATGACATCTTTATGGATTTGAACAATCATGGAGTCAGTAGCAGACAGACTCTGCAAAAGTTTGTTAAAAAAAATCTCCAAATTTAAGGCCCGATCACACATTTTTGTCAACGTTTAATACCTTATGACTAAACAAAGGGTGCTAATGTGAAAACGGCAGGCGTAAAAGGGTCATTTTTAAAGAAACGCCTCATGCTTACTCTTTTGTTTCGACATGCCGCATCAAAAACTTCTCCACCAATCAGGGGTGCGTTTTCGATAATCATCGTTAGCCAACTAAGGTCGCAAGTTCCATCGTTACAAACATAGTTTGTTGATTTGAGCTTTCCCAAATCCGTCGTTCCAACGAACATTCGCAAACTGTGTCGCAGACTTGTGCACTTGCAACTACACCTCTGGGGCTGTAGTTAGAAACATAGTTCCTGGCTGTGTTCTATTCCCATTAATCCCCCCTATGCCCTATTCATTTAGAACATTCTAACATTTACACTTGGAGTGATTAAAAAAATAAAGCATTAAAGTCATCTCTCTTAGGGTTAATTTGCTTTCAAAGTATTTTTACAGTTCAGTTTTAGCGATCTTCATGTTTGCAATTGTGCTTCCTTCGCAATGCACTTTGAAAACATTGATGCCATTTTGAACACAGCCGTGGCGCATGACGAAAGCTATAGGTGACCTATTATTTAAAATCAGAATTTATATTGCGTCTCCAAAGCTTGTGAAAACCAAAAACATAGCATATGTTAATGCGTTAGTTACGTTACATTAGATACGTTAATTTAAAGTAGGTTATTTATTAAGTATCTGTACTGTATATGACATGGGCCTGTTGGTTAGAAAATTTCTGCAGTGGTTTGGATGTGTCAAATTGTAAAAGTAGACTTTTTTGTAAGAGTAGAATAATAAACCATCATCATCACTAATATTATTAAAGTAGGTAATTTTTTAAGTAATTTTTTATTTCCTAATAAATATTACATTTCATTTCTTACTAAATAGCCTCATTATTTATATATATGATTTATATATGATATTAGAATAGGTGTTACAGGGTGTCCGCGGGGTCTTAAAATGTATTAAAAGTTGATAAATTAATTATGAGAAAATTAAGGCCTTTAAAAGATATTTAAAAAGTCTTAGTCATGTTTTTACGAAGTTTTCAATTTTGTTCAAGCGTTGTCTAAACAGTTTGACTCCAAAAAAAGCATAAATAGATTTATTTTCCTCCTAATATTAACAACGGCGCGCTCGATCCACGCGATTGGTTCAGGCCAGGGCACGTCCGGCCAATCTCCTCCGTTCGGGTGATGTCACTTAATTTGCGACAAACGCGTGAAGGAGATGTGATGCTCTCCACATGTAGCGAAACCATCGAGCAAAACAGACGACAAAATGGGAAAATGTAAGTTTTCGTACTCCTGGTTGGAGAAAGACGTGTTTAAACAGTGGCTGAAGCCTGAAAACAACAGCGTAATTTATTCTTTCAAGCTTTATTTCTTCCGAGCTTATCTGAGTTCTGTTGCACGGTTGTGCTCCATTCATTTATTTAACTACAACTGTTTATTAACAACTGTTTTATTAAGTTAAACGGTTGATACTGATTAGAACTTGAAGTGGCGATGAGGTCTTAAAATATTCTGAGAAGCTCTTTAAAAAGTCTTAAAAAGGTATTGAAATTACCTTTAGGATTCCTGCATATACCCTGTGTTAGCTTTTGTAAGTGCTTTTATGATATTTTAGAATAGACTATGGAGTATTCTCAATAATATTTATAAAGGAAACACAGGCCCTATATGTGCCATTAACATATATTTCAATTAATATCGAGAGCGAGTGCATGTTTTTACCAAAACTAATATAGTTTTTTTTTAATGCATGTGCCTGTAAAACAATATAATTTGCACATAGAAATTATGGGGTTCTTCTCTAAAGAAGTTGTTACCACCCCGTTTAGAGCATCATTATGGGCGTTTTACGTTATAACTAACGTGGTTTGCATGATCTGTGACAGAGAAACTACCAACACAATCTCACGGCAATTCGTAACTTTTTGATTTAGTGGCTAATTCGTATGAATTTGTACGATCTAATTTGTACATTTTCGTACGATTTGCTCATCCCTCAATGACGGCTGGGTTTAGGGGTGGGGTTAGGTGCCACGCCTTTTTAAAATCGTACAATTTCATACGAGTGAACTTGTACGAATTAGCCACTAAACTGACAAAACGTAAAATACTTACATTTTCTCGTGAGATCAGGCTGAAACTACAGGTTTTGGGAAACACTGGTCACTACATCGATCTGTTCCCAAACGATGTATCGTACTATGGTAGTTCAGCCGCGAGTTATGCCGTTGTTTGGGAAACACACCCCTGATTGGCACTTTTGTTCATGTACCGGGAGCTGTTGAAGTTACAGTAAACATCACTTGGAGTCGCTCAAGCGCAAACAGTGGATGTGATTCCAGTTTCACTTTCATTCAATGAAGAAGATGATGCACCGAGGCAAGATGAATGTACGTGGAGCTGCATCTTTGCATTGGTGTCTGAACACAAAGAGCTGTATGATAACCGCAACTACAACAATGTCAGTAGGAGTGGAGAGAAGCAAATAGGATTTGATAGTGAACTTGCAAGTCATGAAACAAAAGTGAAATGAAACTCACTAAGCGCCATCTAATGTCAGGGGGTGATTTTGCTTTTTGATTGTTCATTCATTCATTCATTCATTCCTTCATTTTCCTTCGCCTTTATTCATCTGGGGTTGCACACATCATAATGAACCGCCAACTTATCCAGCATATGTTTTACACAGCGGATGCCCTTCCAGCTGCAACCCAGTACTAGGAAACACCCATACACTCTCATTCACTACGGCCAATTTAGTTAATCCAATTCCCCTATAGCGCATGTGTTTGGACTGTGGGGGAAAGCGGAGCACCCGGAGGAAACCCACGCCAACACTGAAAGAACATGCAAACACACAGAAATGCCAACTGGCCCAGCCGGGGCTCGAACCAGCGACCTTCTTGCTGTGAGGCGACAGTGCTAACCACTGAGCCAACATGTCACCACAACTTGATTGTTTTATGGTCAATCTACTTAAATTTGTAAAAACTAATATGTAACTTAATTTTTTCGTGTTTCCCCAACACAAATCGTTTGTGTGGGACCCAGCATTTTTTTAAAGTGTATATTAATTAATCATTTAAACATGAAATACATTTTTTAAAACTTTTTAACATAAGGTTTACAATGTAAATCCAATTAGACCCAGTTAAACAAAGCAAGTCTCATATCATACAGTTTTTGAGATGTTGACAGATGTGTATGTAGCATGTTGCTAAAAACAAATAGGACACATTTCAAGTGATTTGTTTTATTTATTTATTTGTTTGTTTGTTTATTTATTTGTGAATTGAATTCAAATTGGGAAAAAATTTATTGAAAGAGGGATGGATCAAGTATTTTACTCAACACTGGTCTAAGTTGTAAGAAATAACTACTATCAATATTGATAGCTGTACACCATATAGGTCACTGAATGATTGGGAGTTTTTGGCGTCTGTTGATAAATTAAATTATTAGTATTGAAATGGCTTTGGCAGTTATGATGTTATTATTTTAATAGATAAAAGTAAATCCATCTGTAAACATGGGATGGAAGGTTATTCATTGAGAATTTATTGGATAACAATGAATAGAGGGAAAGCATGTGTGTTGACGTTTTTTTCTGTGCTGTTTGTTAGAAATATTCTTCTTTTTTTCTCATGAGGATAAAAAAAAAAAATAGGTTGCTTGAATCAAACCAACCAGCTCAGTTGAATCATATTACATATTTAGAAGTGAATAAAAAATAAAAAATACATTTGAAGTCAGAATTATTAGCCCCCCTTTCATTTGTATTTTTTTTTATATTTCCCAAATTATGTTTAACAGAGAAAGGAAATTTTTACAGTATGTCTGATAATATTTTTTCTTCTGGAGAACGTCTTTTTTGTTTTATTTCGGCTAGAATAAAAGCAGTTTTTAATTTTTTAAAAACCATTTTAAGGTCAATATTAGCCCCTTTAAGCTATATTTTTTCAATAGTCTACAGAACAAACCATCGTTATACAAGAACTTGCCTAATTACCCTAACTTGCCTATAGTTAACCCAAATTAACCTAGATAAGCCTTTAAGGGTCACTTTAAGCTGTATAGAAGTGTCTTGAATAACATCTAGTCAAATATTATTTACTGTCATCATGGCAAAGATAAAATAAATCCGTTATTATAGAGGAGTTATTAAAACTATTATTATTAGAAATGTGTTTTTAAAAAAATCCTCTCTCCGTTAAACAGAAATAGGGGGGAAAAAAGGGGGCTAATAATTCAGGGGGGATAATATTCTGACTTCAACGGTAAATAATGTTATATTTATTTATTTATTTTGGTTACTGGTCTCTATACAGTCGTCAGTTACCCTTTTGAGGAATAATATCTCTCTATAAATAACAAACAATGAGAGGACCTTTCTATTGAACTGGCATTTCACATCTGGTTAGTCTTAGACAGCACAGTTAAATATATATTGTCATTTTCATTGTTTAAAGAGGGATTCTTGAAGACAACAGCAGTGACAGGCGATGTTTAAGGTTACCTCATATCAAGCAGTACTGCATCACTAGCGCCACATTCAACACCCACAGAGCCAATTTAGCTTCCAGGAACAGCATAATAATAAGATATACAATTATATGCTGGACTGACCCGAAGCCATTAAACTGAAATCGTGTCCTATGTATGTATTCAAATAAGACGCGAGATATCTCCATATGTGGACAAAATGAGGCGCGAGAGCAGCGGAAATCCGGTAAATAGGCGGGAAAAAGGCGCGCGCGAGGATTCAGCGCTCTGAGGTGAGGTAAGGCTTTGGCGTTCAGCTTCATGTTTGTGAGTAGGAATTTGAAAGCTCGAATATTTCATTGACAGATATCTTTTTTTGGCTTGGTAATGAGGGGAAAGAAAAGTGTTTAATGGGGAAAACAGTTCGTCTTTAAAGTGTGAAAATACTAAATGCTCTGAAAGTAGGATTTGAATCTTATTTTAGACGCCATGTTGATGTTCAAACAAACAAACATTGTTTTAGACCTGTAAAAGCCTTTTCAAATATTATTTTGAAATGCTTTTCTCCATTAGGCTGTATCAGATATGGATAATAACAGAATGGAATTGTTTGAATATTGTTATTTTACCAGAAAGAAAACTATAGTAGATGCCCATGGCACATTTTGCAGTTTAAGAGTGCCATGAAATGATTTTTTTCTGCACTTACTTTAAAAGACTATTGAAATATTCATTCATTCATTCAATCATTTTCCTTCAGCTTAGTCCCTGATTTATCAGGGGTCGCCACAGGAGAATGAACCGCCACTATTGAAATCTTTCCCCCCTTAAATACTATAATCATGTTTTTTAGCACATTGACTGCCATTAGTTAAACACAGTTACACTTAGCCGACTACCAATAGCCTGAGGTTAATAAAACCATAATTAATTTGTTGTTACCATGGATTAATTGCAATATATTATATTGTTCCTTTCTTTTTTCGTAAACTATGGTTCATTTTTGAAAGGATAGTGTCTCATTTAGTAGCTATTTCAATTGGTAAATGCTTCATTATAATAATATTGACTGTAATATTAACCAACAAATTGCATAGTGCTTTATTCAAGTAACATGAAGTTTACTATTGAGTAACTTTATTGTAATTATTGCAGTTATTTTCTGTAATATGATGGCATTAACATGCTTGTGTTTATATTACTGCAGAATATAATGAAATTGTCATGCTTTAGGCCCCAATAGCTTGGTACTTTTTGTGTTTTATTTAAGTGTTAACTTAAAGGGATAGTTCACCCAAAATTAAATACTGTCATCAATTATTCATCATTCACTTGTTCCAACCCTGAGTTTCTTCTGTTGAACACAAAGGAAGATATACTGATGAATTCTGGAGAAATACTGTCATTGGCATCCATAGTATTTTTTTTTTGTTGTTGCTACAATGGAATTTAATAGCTGTTTTTTCCAACACTGTTCATATGTTTTGTTTGTTTGTTTGTTTGTTTTTTTTTTAACAGAAGAAAATCCGAAATCCAGGAAATAGGTGGGAAAAAGGCACACACAAGGATTCAGCGCTCTGAGGTGAGGTAAGGCTTTGGCGTTCAGCTTCATGTTTGTAAGTAGGAATTTAAAAGCACGAATATTTAATTGACAGATATCTTTATTTTATCTTGGTAATGAGGGGAAAGAAAAGTTTAATGGGGAAAACAGTTCGTCTTTAAAGTGTGAAAATACTAAATGCTCTGAAAGTAGGATTTGAATCTTATTTTAGACGCCATGTTGATGTTCAAACAAACAAACAAACATTCTTTTAGGTCTGTAAAATATTCTTTTGAATTGCTTGAAATGCTCAATTAGGCTGTATCAGATATGGATAATAACAGAATAGAATTGTTTGAATATTGTTATGTGTAACACAGTTACACTTAGCCTACTACCAATAGCCTGAGGTTAATAAAACCATAGTTAATTTGTGGTTACCATGGATTACTTGCAATATATTATATTTTTTCTTTCTTTTTTGGTTAAGTTTTGAAAGGATGGTATCTAATTTGGTTGCTATTACAATCGGTAAATGCTTTATTTTAATAATATTGACTGTAATATTAACCAACAAACTGCATAGTGCTGTTAGGGAAGCAGACGGACAAACAAGGCGAGTAAATGAGGATTGAGGTTTATTATCACAGCGGAGCAGAAAGGTATAATTATGGAAGTAAATGGAGTTCGGTAGAGCTGATTATTCTTCTTTGGAGTAGGGTGAATGACAGACACTGAGGATGACCGTATGCACACACCAGAGGGCTTGCGGGGAAGACAGACTGACGATACACACAACGCTGACGGGACACCGGGAACACTGGAAGGAAACAGAGATCAGGTAAGTACAAGAGATTGCGTCAAGTGGGTAGTGACTACCAGGAGGTATTCACTAGGAGTCCGCTTTGTTGGAACGAGACCGGACAATGAGTGAAGTGAGGTGTGTGCTTTTATAGTGAGTTGGAGTGATTGGGTGCAGCTGTGCATGATTAGTACTCAGGTGAGGATGCTCGTTGCGTGATACTGGTGGAAGAGCCTGGCCAATCCGTGACAAGTGCTTTATTCAAGTAACTTGAAATTTACTATTGAGCAACTTTATAATAATTATTACATTTATTTCTGTAGCAATATGACTGCATACATATGCATATCATATGTTTATATTACAGCAGAATATAATGACATTGTCATGCTTTAGGCCCCAATAGCTTTGGTAGTTTTTGTGTGTTTTTTTTTAAGAGTAGTAACTTAAAGGGACAGTTCACCCAATACCGCCATTGACCTCCATAGTACTTTTTGTTGCTACAATTGAAGTTAATGGCTGTTTTTTTCCAACACTGGTCATTGTTTATGTTTTTTTTTTAACAGAAGAAAATCCCAAATCCAATAAATAGGTGGGAAAAAGGCACACACAAGGATTCAGCACCGATTCATGTTTGTGTTCAACAGAAGAATAAAATCATAAAGGTTTACAATCACTTAAATGCAGGGGTGGGTTTAACCAATAAGCAAGGTAAGTGGCTGCTTAGGACCCCAGGAAATCTGAAGGCCCCCAAATAAATACCTAGAAGTATAAATTATACCTATAAATTATATATAACGTTGTTTTCTATCATATTTTGCATTGGTGAGGGTCTCCCGCCTTCAATCATGGACCAGTCCAGCAGTCAAATCAGTAAAGATTTACTTTTAAAATGAAATTATTCATTTATTATGTTTAGTTGTGAATTCATCTGAAGAAAACAAAACGTTTTAAAAGTTTTACAAGGTGCTTTACATGTTGTTATTATTATTTTGGATTAAAAATATAAAAAATGTATGCACAGAAGGTGCATTTTAGAACTTTAGGACCCCATGGCTGGAATTGCTTAGGTCACCAAATTCACTAAATCCGCCCCTGCTTGAATGTGAATAGTTTCCCAGTATTGGGTTGCAGCTGGAAGGGCATCCGCTGTGTAAAACATATGCTGGAAAAGTTGCCGTTTTTTTTCTGCTGTAGCGACCTCTGATAAATAAAGGGACTAAGCCGAAGGAAAATGAATGAATGAATGTGAGTAAATGAGGAAAGTTTTAATTTTTTGGCAACTATCGCTTTAAATAATAATTAATTTATTCCCTCTATTAAGTTTGTACTATTCAATAAGATAAGACTTATCACAGTACACTCCCAAATATCATGGTGCATTTTGTGTTTTATTCAAGAGCACTCTAGAAGCTTATTTTCCCCCATTGATCCCCCGTGTGTTAGTTCTGCCCTCTGCTGGTGAAAAATCCCCATTGCAATACAGGCCTTCAGAAATCTGCACCTGCATAAACGTGCAGTTTGTATTAAGCTACCAGCAATTTTATTGCAAGTAAAAAGTGCTGCGCTTGAGAAAGAAAGAAAAAAGGGACATCCATAGGATAGCTTTCATGTTCCCCACCCCTGTCTGGGAATATATACATATACGGCTCTTCTGAAGGAGTTTGTGCACGTGTGTCATCACAAAGACGTCCCTCTGTTTACCTCAAATGAACGGGCAATGGCTGTATGTTTATAAGATCCCTCAATCATGCTCAGTTTCAGTCTGACAGAGCTGGAGAAACGCGGCTCTAATCACGGCAGGGTGTCTGAACGCAAACACCGAGAATGACATGCAGTGCCAACAATGCACATCCGACACTTCCCTCTTCCTCCAGATACCTCCTTTTTGCATTGTTTTTTTCCACGCTTGTCTCCTGGCAGCGGGAGCGCTTGCCTCTCTTAGTGTCAATTAAAAGAGTGAACTCTTTGCATTTGTCAACATATCATCTCCGGGCCGCGGCGTGATTTGTCGGCGCTTCCTGACGCGGTGTGGGAGCCGGTGATCTCCCTCATTAGAGACGGAGCGAGAGCCATCATATCTGACATGATACTTACCAGCTGAAGCCCCAATCCTCATCCATGAGTCTGTCAGAGCTGTCACATCAAGATCAGGCTCTCTCTCTCTCTCTCTCTCTCTCTCTCTCTCTCTTGCTCTCTCTCTCTCTCAGGAAAGCGAGCAGTGCCTCCACAAAGAATGGAGAACAGGTGCTTCATAAGGGCATCTATATACTGTACAGGTGATTTTTTTTTTTTTTAATGCAAGGTTAGTGTAGTGCATTATATGGTGGCTAAGAGATCTTTGCAAATTAAAAAAACACATGCAAATAGAAAAGAAACACAAGCAAATTAAGAAAACACCTTCAAAATACTCTGCAAGTCCTCAAGACACAAATACAACTAACAAAAGGTGCTACAAATCCTCACAACACAAACAGAAATGTGCGCTCTCTCTGTCTCTCTTACTTTTTTTTGATGGAAAGATCTCATATAGTGTATTGTACGGTGGCCGAGGGAGCTTAATGCATTACACATTAATGCATAACACATGCAAATAGAAAAAACACATGCAAATTAAACATCTTCATCGGTTTGACACGGCACACGCTCTGCAAATCTTCACAATGTAAACACAAATTAAAAATGCACTCCAAAAGCCTTACAACCCAAACACAAATAACAAAACATGCTGCAAATTCTCACAACCAAAACGTGCTACAAACCCTCACAGCACGAAGAAAATGACATAGAAGAATGCATAAATAGGAGAGCTGCAATTTCTATTTTTATTATATATATATATATATATATATATATATATATATATATATATATATATATATATGTATATGTATGTATATATATATATATATATATATATATATATATATATATATATATATATATATATGTATATGTATGTGTATATATATGTATATATATATATATATGTATATATATATATGTATATATATATGTATATATCGAAGTAAGAAAAAAGTCTGTAAAGAATCTACATTTTTAAGTCTGAAATCAAAATTTACAGTATTTTATATGTTTGTTTTGTTAATCTTCAATCAAAATCTGAGCGTTTGCTTCTGTATTTGGAGTAGGTGTTCCAGTTTGATGCCACAATATTCATAGCCACGCCCCTCTTTACCTTGCTATGAAGGTGTGATGCACAAAAACAAAGCCCCGCCCCTAAATTTTAGTAATTTTTGTGCAGTTTTGTAAAATTGCTGTGATGGCATGATGCACAAAACTATAAATCAATATGAAAATGAGAAGTTTTACATTTTAGTTATGTAATTTTAAATATTTATTTGACTTTTATTGAATTATTTGATTTATTTACTTACATTTTACCTCACTTTTAGTTTTAGAATCTATTATATTTTTTGGTCTTTTTAAGTAGTAAACTACGCAAAAAAAAAAAATTAAATTGATTTTAATTTTAATGACTATTGTCATAATTACTATTTTCCATTTAAATTATTTAGTCATATTTAATTTTTTTAATAGCTTTTTCAGTTCTAGTTAGTAGTTGTTCAATGTAAACTAAGCAAAATGGAAATTGTCAATTTTATTTGGTATTTCTAGTGTCAAAATATAAATGTCTTCCATGCAAAATCTAATTTCATAACATTATTTAATGATATTCACATCACCTATATTCTTGAAAAGTTGCATGAGATTTCCTGCATGTTTGTCCTAGAATTTTTGTTTATATTTGGACTAGCAAATAACATGGCAAAAACTAAGAAAATCATTTTTGTACAGATTTGTGTTGTCAAAGTTTAAAAGAGTGAAACACAAATAACAAAACATTCTACAAATCCTGAAAACACAAATAGAAAAATGCAAAACAAAGCCTCACAATGCAAACACAAATAAGAGAGAGAGCTTCAATTTCTATTATTTATATATATATATATATATATATATATATATATATATATATATATATATATATATATATATATATATATATATATATATATATATAATAGAAATATATATATAATAGAAATATATATATATGCCCCTAAATTTTTGTAAAATGGCTATGAAGGTGTGATGCACAAAAACAAAGCTAAAAAACAGCGAATTAGTAAAACACTACATTTCTAAAACTATAAATCATTATGAAAATGAGAAATGTTCAACATATTAGTTTTATGTAATGTTATACATTTATTTGACTTTTATTGAATTACTTGATTTATTTACTTAAATTTTATTTCACTTTTAGTTTTATGATCTAATCAGATGTTTTCTTTATATTTTTGGTCTTTTTTTAGTAGTGTACTAAGCGAAGATGTTTTCATTTTTAAATTAATTGAATGTCTATTTTAATAATTACTATTTTCTACTATTAAAATTTTTCTGTTTGTAATATCTAATTTTTAAAAGCTTTATTTCAGTTATAGTTAGTAGTTGTTCAAAGTAAAATAAGCAAAAATGGAACTTATGTGGGAATTTATTTTGGTTAAAATATCAATGTCTTGCATGCAAAAACTAATAACATTATACAATGATATTCACATTACATTAACATTAATATTCACAAGATCAACTACATTCTTGAAAAGTTGCATGAGATGTCCTAAATTTTATTTATATATATATATATATATATATATATATATATATATATATATATATATATATATATATATATATATATAGACTACTATCAAATAACAAGACAAAAACTAAGTAAGAAAAGTAATGTCAAAGTTTAAAAGAGTGAAAATGTATCATTTGCATGTTTTTTAAAACCTTGTGACGATGTATGCA
Source organism: Danio aesculapii (assembly GCF_903798145.1). NCBI lineage: Eukaryota > Metazoa > Chordata > Actinopteri > Cypriniformes > Danionidae > Danio > Danio aesculapii. Next base: position 51,230,039 of record NC_079442.1, read on the forward strand.
TTTTAAAACATTTGGACACAAGAAATTATTACAGAACAAAAATTAATTATATTTATTTATTTTTACAATGAAGGCTGTACAGCAGGGGTCACCAAACTTGTTCCTGGAGGGCCGGTGTCCTGCAGATTTTAGCTCCAACCCTAATCAAACACACCTGAACAAGCTAATCAAGGTCTTACTAGGTATATTTGAAACACCCAGGCAGGTGTTTTGAGGCAAGTTGGAGCTAAACCCTGGAGGGACACCGGCCCTGCAGGACCGAGATTGGTGACCCCTGCTATACAGTGTTGTTTTACATTTGATTGTAAAATTTCTGTACCTCAATACTGTTCGACAAGTTGTATTAATATACAGTTAAAGTCTGAATTATTAGCCCCTTGAATTATTAGATCCCGTTTATTTTTTTCTCTGGAGAGTAGATTTTTTCAGCACATTTCTAATCATAATTGTTTTAATAACTCATCTCTAATAACTGATTTATTTTATCTTTGTCATGATGACAGTAAATAATATTTGACTAGATATTTTTCAGGACACTTCTACACAGCTTAAAGTGACATTTAAAGACTTAACTAAGTTAATTAGGTTAACTAGGCAGGATAGGATAATTAGACAAGTTATTGTATAATGATGGTTTGTTCTGTAGACTATCGAAAAATATAGCTTAAAGGAGCTAATAATTTTGACCTTAAAATTGGGTTTAAAAAATTAAAAACTGCTTTTATTCTAGTCGAAATAAAACAAATGAGACTTTCTCCAGAAGAAAAAATATTATCAGACATACTGTGAAAATTTCCTTGCTCTGTTAAACATCATTTGGGAAATATTTAAAAAAGAAAAAAACATTCAAAGGGGGGCTAATAATTCTGACTTCAACTGTATATCGCAAAAAATCTAAATATTGCAATATTTATAAGATATGAATAATATCAATAACATAAGATATTTCCAATAAGACAATAACATATTTCCAATATTATGCAGTGCTACCTCAATATTTTATTAATATATGATGATTATAGTATACTCTATTAATTTTTGTCATGATGTTGTTTAAAGATAGCTTTTCTTATTAAATAGTTTTGGTATGACTTAATGCTGTAAATGAAGGCTCGTCTTCTGTGAAGCGTCCAGTAAATGTTTTCTTTGTCTTCAGGAGTTTCTCTGAGACCTCCTTCAGGTCAGCATTTTTGCCAGGAGTATAAACAAACAAAAAAAGTTAATTAACTTCTATGAGCAGATATTTCTCCTCAGTTCTGGGGGGAAAATGTTTATATTTATTTATCGTAACGCTGTACAATAAGGTTGTATTAGTTAATGTACAGTACACTACCTGACAAAAGTCTTGTCGTTGATCGAAGTTGTAAGAGCAGCAAATAATAACTTGACTTCTAGTTGATCATATGGAAGTGTCAGAAGGTCGATTTTTCTGATGAATCATCTGTTGAACTGCATCCCAATCATCACAAATACTGCAGAAGACCTACTGGAACCTGCATGGAGCCAAGATTCTCATAGGAATCAGTCAAGGTTGGTGAAGGAAAAATCATGGTTTGGCAACATCAACAGCCTGAGGTATCAAGACATTTGTGCTGCCCATTACATTACAAACCACAGGAGAGGGCAAATTCTCCAGCAGGATAGCGCTCCTCATACTTCAGCCTCCACATCAAAGATCCTGAAAGCAAAGAAGGTCAAGGTGCTCCAGGATTGGCCAGCCCAGTCACCATACATGAACATTTTTGAGCATGTCTGGGGTAAGATGGAGGCATTGAAGATGAATCCAAAGAGTCTTGATGAACTCTGAGAGTCCTGCAAGAACGCTTTCTATGCCATTCCAGATGACTTCATTAATAAGTGATTTGAGTCATTGCAGAGATGTATGGATGCAGTCCTCCAAGCTCATGATGGAGTCAGACACAATATTTATTCTGTTTCCACTGCAGCATGACCACATATTCTATACTGGACATTATTGAAGGTTCAGTGACAAGACTTTTGTCTAAGCAAAGTCAGACCTTACTGTCCTAATTAAATAATTCAAAATCAAGGCATGGTCATATTTTATTTTGGTCATATAAGCGTAATCTAGAGGCCTTTGCCTTTCATATAAGCCACTTCTGATACCAAATGATCAAGTCAGGTTATTATTTGTTTTTCCTAAAACTTGAATAGGCGAAAAGACTTTTATCAGGTATAGTGTATTTTACTAGCATGAATATATTTATTGCAGCTCTTATCCATGTTTGCTAGCGTTACTAGAAATATAGTTCTTTTTTTGTGAACTAACAATGTTTACATTTATTTATTTATTTTTTTGCTAATGTTTTATGGAAATACTTAAAAAAAATACATAAGTAATAAAATGAACAATGCTGGAATTCTTCACATTTTTATTTATGCATTTGACAAACACATCCAATACAACTTACATTTTAACAATTCATACTGTACATTCCCTTCATGAATTTACTGTATTAAGGATCACAGTTGAAAATGAAATACAAAATATTATGACAAAAACTATGAAACTATAGCAGGAGCTCAGCTGCGTTTGATGTTCGTTTAGTGTAGTGAAACCTTTTTGATTTGTACATTTCACCCACCTAAATGTCACATTCAGTATATAAATGTATTTTGTTGACTTCTAAACAGAATTTCAAATGTGCATTAAGTAGAAACAAACTGTATAAATGACATTACATAAAAAAAATCAAATGATCACATCTCACAGTACTGTAACAGAAGAATCCAGTGAAACACAAACTAAAGACCAGTGTTAAACTAATACTGACAGTGTTTATAATTTGAAAAAATGTTTACGATTAAAAAAAAATCTAATTCTGACAGTGTTTATACAGGGGAAAAAAGGATTTTTAAAATGAAATACTGATATTACCAGAAAAACAAATGAGATTTTTTTTAAAGAAAATACTGACCGTGTTTATACAGGTAACGAAAACATTTAGATGATAAAAAACCAAATACTGATGTTTCTATGTTTAAATGTTTATACAGGGAAAAATGACTTGGAAACATTTGAATTTATTAATACGGATTTATACATGAGTGTGTTTGTTTTTTATAATCAAATTTTGACAGTATTTATGCAGAAAACAATTTCGATTAAAAAACAATTCTGACAGTGTTTATAAAGAGTTTTTTTTTATCAAATACTGACAGTGTTTATACGGAGAAAAGGTGGATTTTTAAAAATCTAAAAACTGACTGTACTCTAAAACACTGACAGTGTTTATACAGTAATAAAATTTATCCAAAATAGTGTTTATGATTTGTATATAAAAGTTATTTTTTATAAAGCAAATACTGACAGTATCTAAACAAAAAAACATTTAGATTTTTAAAAATCAAATACTGATATTGCTAGAAAAAACATTTGGATGTATTTTTTTCTGTGTTTATATAGAAAAGAAAACATTTAGATTAAACAAAATAACAAATTCTGCCAGTGTTTATACAGTGGAAAAATAATTTAGTGTTTTCTTTAATCAAATAATGACCGTATTCATGCAGAAAAAACATTTGGATTTAAAAAAAAAAAAAAACTAATTCTGACAGTATTTATACAGAACTTAGTTGTTTTGTTTTCCTCTTTAAATAATTAAATACTGACAGTATATGGACATTTTTTAAAATATAAAACACTGACTGTGTTTATACAGAAAAAAATACTGACAAGGTTTATGCAAGAAAAGCATTTCGATTTTTAAAAATCAAATATTGATATTACTAGAAAAAACATTTGGATTTTTTTCAAACGAAAATACAGTTTATACAGAAAAGAAAACAATTAGATTAAACAAAAAAAACTAATTCTGACAGTGTTTATACAGGGAAAAATTATTTGGTGTTTTTTTTATGAAATACTGACCGTATTTATGCAGAAAAGAAAACATTTAAGAAAAAAAAAAAACTAATTCTCACAGTGTTTATACAGGAAAAACATATATTTATATATATATATATATATATATATATATATATATATATATATATATATATATATATATATATATATATATATATATATATATTTTATTTTTATTTTTTTTTTTATCAAATACTGACCGTATTTATGCAGAAAAAAATAGAATTTAAAAAAATGAATAATGACCGTATTTATACAGAATTTAGTTGTTTTGTTTTGCAAATACTGATATTAGTAGAAAAAAATTGGGATTTTTTTTTCCAAAAGAAAATACTGACAGTGTTTATACAGAAAAAATATATACATTAAGATGAAAAAAAATACTGACAGTGTTTATACAGGGAAAATAAGATTTTAAAAATCGAATTCTGACAGTATTTATACAGGGGAAAAAAAATTTGGATTAAAACTAAAATACTGGCAGTGTTTATACAGTTTTTAAAAAAAAAAAAAAAAAAAAAAAAACAAATACCGACAGAATTTATATAGAATTTTTAAAAAAAGTATAATCAAATTCAGTTCATACAAGAAAAAAACATTAAAAAAAAAACAGACATTATTTATGCAGAAAAAACATCTGGATTTTTCATTTGTTCATAGTCGTGACCTATCTGTTAAATCGTTTGATCAACTTAAAAAAAATGTGTCAAAAGCTTACAAAATGAAATAAAGGAAATAAAATGTAGATTCTAAAAATATGAATTTCATAACCTTTTTTGGGTATATTAGCAAGGCACACAGTGTATGCTTCAACCAAATTTTATATAAAATATATTCCAAAATCTGCTTAAAAGCCTTTTAACATATAAAACATCATGGACATTATTATGGCCAAGTTTGATATAAATCTCTCTTCTATACAATCTTAAATTAAATATGAAAATTTTACCTTCTGTGTTTGTCTCATATGAGGAAAATATGAAATGATATTCTCATTTACATACAGTAACATCTTTCTTTTTCTCCACATGTTAATAGATTTTTTAAAAGAAACCCTGGTGGCTCTGATTAATGGCATTGTGGCATTTAGGGATCAAACCATCATTGTTCTTATTGGAAATAAAGCAAAAAGAAATAAATAAATTTCACAAAAAGTGTAAACACATCACAGAACAAAAGCATTTCTATTGTCCAGAACTTTCATCATTGTATAAAACTGCACTCTCCATTAATTGGAGTCATTGTAACAATGATATTTTATCAGGTGTGTAATAAATACTCATGTAGACCTGATATTAAAAGACCTAATTCAATTACACCTAATTATTTATGCAAAATAAGAACATAATATGTTAAATTATGTTACATAATTTGGCTTAATACATTAAGATCAGTGATATTTGGTAGGTTCCGTTGGTAAAACCTTTGGTAGGTATTGTTTACTTGTTGGCTACATTTAAATTTTAGCATACAAAAATTGTATTTGTTGACATTCATAAAACACGTTATTACACTAATAAGTCATGCAATCATTTAACAGAAAAAAATTGACACCATTTCATGTTCGGGTCATTTTTAACCCACATATGTCAGACACATATCAGGGCAACCTTCTTGCTGTGAGACAACAGTGCTAACCACTGAGCCACTGTGTCGCCTGCTGTCAAAAATATTTTTTGTTAAATTAGCAAGTTGTATTAATGACAAAAATACTTTGGTGTAATTTATTCAGCCTTCTCCCCCTTTGGACTTTTATTGATTACAAATGAAAATTAAAAAAAGTAATGTGAAATTAATCTGAGGTTGCAGCGGATGCCCTTCCAGCTGCAACCCATCACTGGGAAAGTGAAACTTTATGCACATTAAAATTATTTTCTTGGTATACGACAATTTATTTAAACTTTTTTTATTTAAAATGTTTTTCATCAAAACACAAGTATTATTTAAGTTTTTTCTTAAAATCCAACTTTATTCTCAAAAAATTACTTTTTTTTTCTCAAAACACAAGTTTATTCTTGAAATGTGATGACTTTATTGTCAACATTTTATTTAACTTTTTTTTCTCAATTTTGAGTTTTTTTCCCCAAAATCCAACTTTATTTTGTAAAACATTAAGCTATTTATTTCTCAACACAAATTTATTCTCAAAAATTAGCATTTTTTTCTCAAAACAAGTTTATTCTCAAAGTTAGTCTTAACATTTAATTGAAACTTTTTTCCCTCAAAATTGGTTTTTTTTACTCAAAATCCAACTTTTTTCTCAAAAATTTACGAGTTTTTCCTCAAAACAAAGTTTATTCTTGACATGTAATGACTTTATTCGTAACATTTTCTTAACTTTTTCTCAAAATTTAGTTTTTTTTTCTTTCTCAAAATCCAACTTTATTTTTAAAAATTAGCTATTCTTTTCTCATTTTTTTTCTCAAAACAAATTTATTCTTGAAATGTAATGACTTTATCCTCAACATTTTATTTAAACTTTCTGAATTTAATGGTTTTTTTTCTCAAAATTCAACTTAATTCTCAAAAATGTGCTATTTTTTTCTCAAAACAAGTTTATTAAAACTGAAATTAAAACTTTTTCTCAAGTGTTTCTTTTTTCTCAAAATCCAACTTTATTTTCCAAAATCAGATTTTTTTTTTCTCAAAAGTTTATTCTTAAACTGTAGTTAATTTATTCTCTACATTTTATTTAAACGTTTACTCAATTTAATGAGTTTATTCTCAATATGTTATTCTCAAGATCCAACTTTACTCATCTTTTTTTCTTAAAACAAGCTCATTCTCAACATTTAATTTAAAAACCAATTCTCAATTTTGAGGTGTTTTCTTTTCTCATAATCCAACATTATTCTTAATTTTCTCAAGCATTTTTAGCATATTCTCAAGTCAAACATGTAATCATATTCTGCGCTCATCTGCTTGCCTGTATGTGATTCTGCATCATCAATATATGTATGTTGAATTTGATCATTTAATATCAGGGTTTTAGTATTTGATGACACATTCAGGGTTTTTCACCTTTATGTTTTTTAGAGATTGCTGAATATAAATCAGAACTTGCAGTTTGTCTTTTTGTTTTGTTCTTTTCTTTTTTACATGTAAATATCTGTGACTTAAAACAGGCTTATGTTTCACCTTTTCATTCCAGTCTGAAAATTATGAATAAGTCATAATTTAATAAATCAGAAAGTGGTCACAGTTTACAAACACTGCACAAATCATTTTCTTGCTTAGTGTTTTTGTCTTGTTTTCTATTAGAAATATGTGAAATTTCTGGAACTCAAGAAACAAGTTGCTGATTTTTAAAGGTTTTTAGGTTGAACACATTAAACTGATATAAACCATCAAGCTGAATCTTGTGCAACTTAAAAAAATAAGAAGCTTGATTTACTTGTTTAAATAAGAATATATATATATATATATATATATATATATATATATATATATATATATATATAGATATAGATGGATGGATGGATGGATGGATGGATGGATGGATGGATGGATGGATGGATGGATGGATGGATGGATAGATAGATAGATAGATAAATTACTAATGCTTAGCTTCTTAGACTTTACACACCTGAAACTTGTCTATAGCACTTGTTTGCTGCTCTTATAGTTGTGTAAATTGCTTCCTTGTCGTCATTTGTAAGTCGCTTTGGATAAAAGCGTCTGCTAAATGACTAAATGTAAATGTGTGTATATATATATATATATATATGTGTATATGTGTGTGTATATATATATATATATATATATATATATATATATATATATATATATATATATATATATATAGTAGATATATCTATATATATATATATATATATATATATATATATATAGTAGATATATCTATATATATATATATATATATAGATATATCTATATAGATATATATATTTTAAATTAATACTTGATACGTTTTTCAGTAAATAAAACTTCATACTGTAAATATTTTTCCTCTCAAACAAATGTATCTTGATGTAAAAGTATTTCCATATTTACAGTATCAAACAAGACAAATGCACTGAATAAGAGAATCATATTTTGCATGTTTTATCATCTATATTGCTCCAGCAGTCTTGCTTTCAGTGTTTTCTCCATCAGCTTTTACACAGAAGGCACGTTCAGCCTCTCTGCTTTTAGATGTCTTTCTGAAATGGTCAAAGTTGGTGTTTCGTGTGTGTGTTAGATGAGTCTCTCTTCTGGAGGCACCTTCAGCACGCTGCCCATCTCCAGTCGTGCTCCTGCTGCCTCCTGCCGGCTGGGGCTGTATGTTCCCTCCGAGCGGCGCTTCTTCCGAGCGCTGAAGATCAGGCAGAGCAGAGCCAGAGCCGCCAGCAGTACGGAGAGACCCGCCAGAGGGACCAGGAGCAGCAGCCACGGCCACAGCTCCTGCTGAAGCTGCTTCTAAACAAGGCAAGGCAAGGCAAGTTTATTTCTATAGCACATTTCATACACGATGCTAATTCTAAGTGCTTTAAACAAACAAGAATTAAACGAGTATAAGAAATAAGATTGAAAACAGATTAAAATGGCTTAAAACAGGATTTTAAAGGAATGAAAAAAAAAGAAAGACATAATAGTGTGATCTGTGGGATGTAGCACAGTGTTCATTCAGTAAAGGCACAGCTAAACAGATGTGTTTTCAGTCTTGATATGAATTAGCCTAATGTTGGAGCACATCTGATCATTTCTGGGGGTGCAGTTAGTAGCTGAAGGCAGATTCACCCTCAGCGGTGGATTTAGGCATGGGCAATATGGGCGATCGGCCATGGGTGGTACGGGGAAACAATGCAAAAAAAAAAAAGTCCCCTAGTAAAAGCATTGGGATACGATTTAGTTTATGCAAGTGTATTAAATTAGAGTGGCTGAAATAAAGACATTAGGGTTCATTCTCATTTGAAATCTTTTGCATGCACAAGTTTGTTATTCTCTTATTCTCAACGCTGGTGAAAGCAAACTGACGCATGCGCACAGAAAACCATTCCCGCATGCCTCACACGCTCCTGTGTGAATCCCGGTTGTTTGCATGCACGCAGATAAAATACGCACCGCTCATGCGCCGTGAAACCGGTGTCCTGACATTTTATCCTAACTGTCAGATTATGCTACCAACACTGTATTTGGATGGTTCTGAGGTTGGGGTTAGGGATGAGGGAGGTTAGGGTGATATTACAGCTTTATATCACACTACTTCACATTAAAATGTACACAGGTAGCAAAATCTGATGGGTAGCAAATTACGAGCCTTTTATGTAGAGGTGTCGGCACGCAGCGAGTTTTGCAAGTTGACAAAACTAAAGTTTATGTATTATGATGACGTTACTTTCACTAAGCATGGCTATAAAGCAGAAAGGAGGGATAAAGAGTCAGGGAGGTAAGACTTCATATCATTAATTCTCGCCATGAGTCGGGTCTAAGACAACAGATAATTGTCATAATATCATGCAAAAGATTTCTTAAGTGATCTTAGCATATGACTCCAGTCGTTACATTGTTTTTTCTAGTAACACTTAGGATTGATTTCTGTTATTTACTGTATATGGAATATAATTGTAAAATAATATTGATAATCATATATCTAAATGGGCGGCGCAGTGGGTAGCGATGTCACCTCACAGCAAGAAGGTCGCTGGTTCAGTTGGCATTTCTGTGTGGAGTTTGCATGTTCTCCCCATGTTGGCGTGGGGTTCCTCCGGGTGTTCCGGTTTCCCCCCACAGTCCAAACACATGTGCTAACCACTTGTTAAGTATGACGTCATGCGAAGCGGCTTCCAGGTCCAAGTGCTATATCAAACTGTATGGGGAGACTCATGAAATTGTAATAATAAACGTTTACGAAGCGATGTAATACTTTCGAAAATCACGATCGCAATATATATGTGTCCATGTCTAATATCCGGTGGCCAGAAAGTGATTCATTTTTTTATAAATTGTTAAAGTTTTGGTATTTGTGATGCAGCAAGCCCAGAGATTGTTGTGTACACTATGACTTTCAATAAAATTCACTTTAATATGTGATATGAATAAAAAGTGATCATAAACGAATATTTTCTCAGGTCAAATGAGTGGCGGCTTGGACCCGGAAACAGTATTACATACATCAACATGTCACTACTTAACAAGCAGATAGGAGAATTGGGTAAGCTAAATTAGCCATGGTGTATGTGTTTGAATGCGAGTGTATGGGTGTTTCCCAGTGATGGGTTGCAGCTGGAAAGGCATCTGCTGTGTAAAACATATGCTGGATTAAGTTGGCAGTTCATTCCGCTGTGGTGACCCCTGATTAATGGAAGGACAAAAAAAAAATTAATAAATATAAATAAATTGTTATATTCATTGAAAAATAAATATAACTGTATAAAGGAGGGGGGAAGGGGGAGTATGGGGTGGTTTGCCCAGGGTGCCATTTAAACTAGAACCGCCACCGACTGAACTCGTGGCATTTCTCATTTCAGGTTTTTTTTTAAACATTTAAAAAAAGTTTTAAAATGTCTTAAATCTCAAAAGCTAAATTTCAGGCCTCAAAAAGTCTTAAATCTATTCAAATGTTGTGTTGTATGTCTTAAATCTTTTTTAACATGTCTTAAAGGGAACATAGTTTACCTCTTTTTTATGATTTAATATTAATATTATGGTTCTTCTGAGTGTGCCAGTTTAGGTTCAGTTTAAAACACAATTCAGATTTGTTTATTATAATGTGTTAAAAAGTGTCATGTTGGGGGCGTGTCCACAGCTCGCTGATTTAGGGGTGTGTTGCTTCACATGTAAATTAGTTCCGGCTTCCCGCCAACGTAACAAGGGGGCGGGGCCATGAGCTCACCCGCTCTGCGTTTGCAACAGAGTCTGACAGGCAGACTGCAAAGGGAGCTGGAGTGAGAGGTACAGCATTTAGTCGTACATGTACGACTCGGACACAGACCAAGCAGAGAGTACAAAATCATTTGTGTCTTTGTACAGTTTTACAGCCAACTGTGTGCTAGTTTCAAGTGCCGAGCTTGTACACAGAAACTAATAACCACACACACTGAATTAACTTTGACTGAGGCACCGGATGCGCCGCTCGAAGCCGCGACACGGCACACCAGACACTCTCTGTGGCGCGGCAGAAACATGAAGTGTCCCGAATCGTCGCGCCACGCATTTTTGAATTCTAAACATAGGTTTCTGCAGCGGTCCGCGGCGCCCAGCCGTCGACTTGAGTGTACCCTGATAGAAACCGATGTTTAGAACTCTAAAACGCATGCTAGTTAAGATCACAGGGAGCTTCTGGGATCGCGAGAAATGCAAACGGCTGAAGTATAAGGTAGACTCAATGAGAAGTACACATGTTTGCAAACCTACCTAAAGATACAACCAATAATTCTGATTAGAGCGATAATGTGGAGAATATTGATCTTGTGTTGAGCCCAATGAGCCTTGCATCTAAAAATAGAGCTAGCGTGTTCCTTTAGTGATATCGCTTCGACTCACGCTGAAAATGGCGGACGTGAATCAACAAACTGAGGATATGATGACGCGCCTGTCAATCAATATTGGTGGGCGGGGGGACCGCTCTCCTACGTAAAGGTGCGGTCGGTTTGAAAACAGCTCCAATTGGTCCACCGTTTTTATGTTGTTAAATTGAAAAAAAAGCACTGGGTGTGCTTGTATCACCCCAATATGACGGTCTATACACCATACATGCACATATGTCTGTCCAAACAGCTTGAAAAGTAGATTTTCTACCATAGGTGCCCTTTAATGTTTAATTGTTCATGTACAGCTATCGAATCTGGCCATTAACACCCATACAATCACCAACAATTCATCTCAATAAAACTGTTTACTTAGCATTTAATTACTTTACACAGTAACACTTGCTTAAAAGTTACTTAAAAGTTTACTTAAAACTTAAAAGTCTATTTACTGCTGAGGATACTGACCTGACCTATATTTTTATATTATTTAGTTATTATTATTGTAGACTGAAGCAATTGACAGCCAGATGTTTTGTTCTATTCTTGCTAAGGGTTTCATGGTTTGTGAATTAATATATTTGAACAAAAAAAATCATACAAATGTATTATTATTGTATTATTAAATGTATTAATCAAATTTTTTAATTTGCAATTAAAAATCTTTTCTAATTGGGACATTTGAAAAAAATCCTGAGCATTTAGCCCTGTATAAGTCTGAAAATTTCATTCATAATGGTCTTAAATTTAACTTGGTAAAACCTGCAGAAACCCTGAATTTACTTGATCCTGATCTGAGTGATCTGTTAGGTTTTTATTCCGTGAGCATATCTGTAATGTATTGAGATCCTAGGTCATTTAGACAAGTAATAATACTATTCTGAGTGTAACTACCAGTGTAATAACGTGAGGACAGAAGAGGAACGGGAAGTAGAAACTCACAGTAATCTGACAGTTTTCTCCACTGAAGTCCGGCAAACACTCACAGAAGTAGAGATTGTGTCTGTTCACACATGAGCCTCCGTTCAGACACGGCTCGGACACACACTCGTCTATATCCAGCTCACACCTGCAGAACAACACACACACCTGTATTGCAATTGAAATTGGAATGCAATGCAACTTCTTTAAGTACATAAATGCAGATTTCCTATTGTTTTATTGGTTTTGTTTAGGGCAACGCAGTGGCGCAGTAGGTAGTGCTGTCGCCTCACAGCAAGAAGGTCACTGGTTCGAGCCTCGGCTGGGTCAGTTGGTGTTTCTGTTTGGAGTTTGCATGTTCTCCCTGCGTTCACGTGGGTTTCCTCCGGGTGCTCCGGTTTCCCCCACAGTCCAAAGACATGCGGTACAGGTGAATTGGGTAGGCTAAATTGTCTGTAGTGTATGTGTGTGTGAATGTGTGTATGTGTTTCCCAGTGATGGGTTGCGGCTGGAAGGGCATCATCCGCTGCGTAAAACAAATGCTGGATGAGTTGGCAGTTCATTCCGCTGTGGCGACCCCAGATTAATAAAGGGACTAAGCCAAATGAATAAATGAAGTTATTAGCCATTGACATCAATAGTGGAAAGAGGCTAACTAGGCCAAAAAGAAAATGAATGAATGGTTTTGTTCATATTGGTTTGCTCCGGTTTCCCTCACAGTCCAAACACATATGCTATAGGTGAATTGAATAAACTAAATTGGCTGTAGTGAATGAGTGTGTATGGGTGTTTTCCCAGTACTGGGTTGCAGCTGGAAGGGCATCCGCTGTGTAAAACATATGCTGGATAAGTTGGCGGTTCATTCCGCTGTGGCAACCCCTGATGAATAAAGGGACTAAGCCAATTGAATGAATGAAGTTATTAGCCATTGACATCAATAGTGCAAAATAAAAATACTAGAATAAAAAAAACATTTGTGGGAAAACAATTAGAATGCAATGGAAATTGTTTAAATATACATAAATGCAGATGTACTTTTTTCATTGTTGTAAAAGAAATCATCGTTATATTACATACAGTATGTCTCGTGATTACATTAAGACATGACCTTAGACATGACCCCAATTTTAACCATTTAAACAGAATACAAAATAGAAAGAAGTATAATCCTGAAATAAATAAAATGTAGAAACTGAAGTAATTAGCCATTGACATCGATAGTTGGAAATAAAAATAATATGGAAGTCAATGGCTACTGGTAAACAACATTATCAACAACTATATCTAAACTCAAACATGTATTTCAGAGAACAGAGAGTGACAGATTAATGTAAGTACATGAAGTAAATCAGAATTCAATGCTGATCAGGCCAGTGGTTCAGATTTTTACTTGCCCTGCCAAAATTTTTACTGGCCCCACCAAAAAAATAAGTTAATAGACATTTCTTAGCTACAAATTTGAAATGATGTGTCAAAAGCCATTGTATACATACACTTTTTATTCAGCATATATATTTATTATATATATATATATATATATATAAGCATAGGTATACTTAGGCAGAAGGTATACTAATTCTAGATGGGCAAGGTCCAACAGATATTTGTATTCATTTGTTCCAACTGTAGTTGGGTTACTAAACAAGCTTTAAGTTTCTTTTTTTTTTTCCTCCCTTACCATGATTATTGTATTGTTTACTGTTATTTTATGTTGTTGAGTGTGACTTGTTGCCGTCAACTGTTGGCTATTGCTGTAAACCTAATTGCCCTTTTGGGACAATAAAGATATTCTAATCTAATCTAAAATGTGCGCTTTAATTTTGACACCCACAGACATCGTCACCAAATATAGATCAGAGAGGTCAGACTTTCTCATACAGAGCCTCAGCTGTCAAGTTTTGTAAAAATCTATTTATTGAATTAATCAATCTATTAAAAAACTTTGGCTAAAATTCTGCATTATAGGCTTAAATGACAGAAATAACAAATGAACCAGTGTTGTGCCAAGAAATGCACCCCTGCTTTAAATTGCACCTCTCTGAAATGTGCATATATTAACTTCAATTGATTTTTAAAAATTGATAATAGAGTTATGAAAACTAATGACAGTGACTGAGGTGAGTTCCATGAATTAAACCCTTACCTTACAGAAGATATATTATTAAATAAATGAATAGATTTGATTTAAATACAATACTGATTACAATTTTATGTTTCTCGTTTGTTTAAAACTCACCAAAATGCCTAATTTTAGAAACAGGCTCATTACATCAGTCAATATTTGCATTTTGTCAATATTTGCATTACTGTCAATATTTGTATTTTTCATTTATTTGTAAACCTACTTTTCAAATGCATTTCACTTCTTGTTCTTGCTTGATCCCTCAAAATAATAATATTAGATTACGTTTTTAATCAATTACAGCCTTTAATTTTTTTAAAAATGCAGACTAAGAATGCTAATGAAAGTCTAAGAAGGGGATGCGTGCATTTTACCGCAGGGGTGCATTTCTCATCACAACACCGGGACTGCAGTCTGATCATCAAGCAGATTAATGTTGATCTTTTTCAACGTGTCAGTGCAGACATTAACAAAACAACAGGCCTAATACAAAATATTCTAAGATTAAAATCTGATCAAATTATCAGATGGTAACTTCGCGCAATGTTTCCTAACAGAATAACAGCTCTCGTTAATATTTCAGCATGCTTTCACTTTCATATTTGACATGAAACGCACATTTACAGGTAGGAATGACATCCCGCCCTACTCCTCATTCTCTCTTCATATAGCTGTATATATGGCTAATACATATCCATAATAAACTTTGATATAGCCTGGTTCAATAGTTCATTGGATCGTTTTGTTTTCTCACTACAATCGATCCACTCAATCAAGCCGAGACCACCTCATTCAGGCGATCTCAGGCCGACTGATTTGGCACGGACCCAAGCGCAATTGCGGGATTCACATATGCCAGACGAACCGCGCTTACTGGGCCAACGAGACAGACACGTCTGGGTGTGAAAGCACCCTGTATTTACATGCAATTGACAAACAGCCAGCGGGCAGTCCTTATTGTCGAGCCATGTAAATTTCATTTTTAGTAAACTAGGTTTCTTTACGTTTTTGTAGCGTAATATACAACACCAATCCAGACAATATATGACGTTACGCTATTACAAATGTTCATAAAAGTCACTTTTTCTAACTTTTTTCAAGGTTAAACGTTGTCGGAAGAAAGATCGATGTCCCATAATGCAATTCAAACTGCTAATTTACATATTATTTTACAGTATAGGGCTGTGATGTGGTTATGTGATGCAAGATATCACCTGACTCCAGTGAAGCCTGGCCTGCAGGTACAGTTGGCTCCCCATGATCCTTCACTGCAAACGCCTCCATTCTCACACTGCAGATCCACATCACACTCACGAGGAGGAAAACGCCAGCTGGTGGAGGACACGCACTGAGTTAAAGCAACAATACCTAATTTTGGCCACTAGAGGGCCTGTATTCACAACAAACAAAGGCATATTTTGATGAGTGTTGAATCGTGGGAGTTGTGGTTCATTTACTTTTAAGGGTAAAGTGTTACGGTCCTGAAAATTTCACACAGTAATTTTCATATTTATTTTGTTGTGTTCATATCTTAGAAAATTAGCCACACACAGAAAGCCTGCACACTCAGATGCATATTAATTAATCCATAGCTAAAACAAACGCAAAACAATTCCGAGTCAGTTCACAAAGTGATTTGGTAACTCACCTTTTCCAGATTAAATTTCATCTGCAACAACAATGAAAACTTTTATAAAGATGTGCATGAACTTCTGCAAACACCTGAGGAGTTTTCTCCGCATGAAACACTACTATCATGCAGATACATCACTGTAACACGTTTTTAATCAACAACATTTGAGCTGGTTTTAGTCCTTAGCTCTTTCATTTTCATTTTATTTAAAATATATTTAACTTGCTTGTTAATTAAATCCTATTTTGTTATTTAACCTATTATTTGTATGCAACAGTCAAGTGTGTAGGGGTTAATTTGATATGAAGAAAAGGAAATCATTTGTTTTTGGCATGCTGATTTATGTATTAATTATATATGTACATTTATCGTGAATATTGGTCAATATTATCACCTTGGAATTTTGAAATTATTGCTTTTTTTTTTTTTGAGTATAGACTATTCAGTTCATAAGAGCAGTTTCATCTTTTATGAAGTTTTAAAAATAAAATCAGTTGTTTACTGTAAAAAAATATATCATTTCGAAATATTCATATATATATCGGCCTCCAAATCTGAAGAGTTATCGATATCGGCCAAAAAATCCATATCAGTGCATCACTTCAAACATTTAACTAAAATAGGCTTCTTTCACCTACGTAACATTGTGCAGATTAGACATTTTCTATCACGGCCTGATGCAGAAAGGCTTATCCATGCCTTTATTACTCACTCTTTGGGGGCCTACCAGCAAGCTCTCTGAGACGTTTACAGTACATTCAAAATTCTGCTGCATGTGTTTTGACCAGAGATGTATAAAGTACTAGAGACCCAGACTTAAGTAAAAGTACAAGTACTCTATCAAAAAGTGACTTGAGTAGAAGTAAAAGTGCTCTTTAAGCACCATACTTAAGTGGAAGTACTAAAGTATTCAACATTTTTTGTACTTAAGTATTGCAAGTAGTTTATTTCAAAATTTACTACTCAAGTACTGAAAGTAAAAGTACAAGTATTGTGTAATGTAGTTATTAAAGAAAGCAGTCAAAAGACATAATATTGTTTTGTTTATTTTAAATCTCTTTTTTGGGGGCACGTCATTAAGCAGAACGAAAAGAAACATGACTTACAATACTGTTTTTCTCTCACGCTTGAACCACAGATCTGACAGATTATAACAGCTTTAACACACACCTTTCAAAGTTGTGTGTCACAAAAACAGTCCATAATCCACTCAAAACGCTATTGAAACCCATTTTCGGAGCACAATTTACTGGTTGTAAACGCTGTAAACGAACGTTCTAATTCACTTGATTTTGATTTTATTGTAAAAAAAAGAAAACGTGTATATTACTGTGTTAAATGAAAATCTGAAATATTTTATGGCTTATGGCTATGATTTAGTATTCAAAAATGTTTCATTTTGATTATGTTTTAATTAAATTGGTCTTAAACTTCATATTTTTCATATTTTTATAGTATATTTATTCATTCTGGTACTTTTACCATAAACCAACATCTCAACCATTTGGTAGAGGCTGCAAGAAATGCAATAAATAAAAAAAATTCTATTGTTTTTTTTCTTGGTGTGACAGTTAAATGGTTACTTGTAATAAAATTGTGTCCTTTAATACAGCAGTAATATATATGAACTGTACCCTTAATTTGACCCGCTCAAAGAAAACACTCTTTCTGAATGTATCAAACAAAACTCATGCACAGAAGACAGCATGAGCATTTATAGCAAATAAACTAATGCAAATATTCTTCCGCCTGCTTTTTAAACGCTGACAGGCGAGGTCTTACACCCCTTTGATTGGTTATTGTCTTCACCTTCTCAACAGAAAGGGCTGCTATCGGCTTTAGAAATGAAAGCGTTGTTCACTGATGGCGGGAAGAATAGCCGCGGTTACAGTCTATGTATGTATAATACGCGGTTATCACAGGTAATCTATAAAGTTACGTCACAAACAGGCCAGCGGGTCAAATGTCCAAAGTGAGAGCGGCAGAGATGGAGTCTCACAACATTTCTCTCTAGTAGTGAAATAGCGGCTCGTGTGCTGTGCCGCCTTCACTCGCCCTCGCGCCTCCGTCCTTCGCCATAGTATTGCGACACCGCACATAGGAGATAAATGACGTCCGTACGTAATAACCCGTTATGATCTATTACTGAACTGATATCGACCATTTTGACACCTCTAGTAACGAGTAACGATGCAGCTCATAAAAAATCTATCGGAGTAAAAGTATTAAACTCATCGAAAAATATGTACTTAAGTAAAAGTGGAAGTAGGAGAAAAAAACAATACTCCAGTAAAGTACAGATACTGCCTTTTAGTACTTAAGTACAGTAGTGAAGTAGTTCTACTTCGTTACTATACATCTCTGGTTTTGACACACTTCCTCACGCCACCATATCACTCCTGTACTTCAGCAACTTCACTGGCTTCCTGTTAAGTCACGTATTGATTTTAAGACTCTGATTTTAACATATAAAGCAGTGCATGGGCTAGCACCTGACTACATCTCCCACTCAAAGTTTTCGTTCTTCATCTGGACTTTTGTATACTTCATCTTCATCTGTTCATCATGCATAGCAATGATTGTCGGAGTATGTACGGGAACTGTCATATCATAAAATATGCTGATGATTCTGTGATTGTGAGTCCTCCATGATCAGGATTTGGGGCATGGTCCTGTTGTGGAAGAATTTACATCCTGGTGTGATAGATTTTCTCTCCAGTTGAATGTAAATAAACAAAAGGCATAGTGATAGATTACAGGAACAGATATTCCCCAGCACAACAGATATTAAAGGTTTGGACATTGAAATTGTGGACACATAAATATCTTGAGGCCGTTATTGACAATATGTTGACATTTCAACTTCACACTTGGATGGTTTCAGGTTTGTACCTCTATGATGACACTGTTTTATTACTATTCATTGAATCTGTTTTATCCTTCTGCATTGTAGCTTGGTACGGTAGTCAAACAAAGTGTCAAACAAGAACAGGTTGAGTAGCCTGGTGAAGGTGGCAGGCTAGACCATTGGTTTTAACCAAACTGGTCCAATGGTAATTAACCATACTGGTGTTTTAAAGAGAGCTTAGACTATCCTATGCACCCTGGATCGCCCGTTGTACTCTGTGTTTCAGCTGCTGCCATCAGGATGTCGTTTTAGAGTTCCTATTTGCAGGACAAATAGAGTTGGAAATTCTTTTATAATGGTGGCCATTAAATGAGTCCAGGGGGAGGGAGATGCACCTACAAAGTGATGTATTGTATGTTGTGGGGTAATATTTTGTTAATGTGTACATGGAACTTCACCTGTGTTACGGCACCTTGCTGCAATTTTAGTTTCCCTAAATGGGAAAATAAAGTTGAGTCTGAGTCGTTTTTCGCTGTATCAGCCACGCTGTAAACTAAAGACTACGGGTGGTCGTGCTTTTTCATACAGTGCGTCTAAGCTATGGAATGGCCTACCCACCAGCATCAGGAATGCCGTTTCTCTGGTCTGTTGTAAGAAACTTCACAAGACTAACCTTTTTACCGTTGCTTTTAACTTAGATTGACTATTTTTGTTAATTTCATCATCCAATTGTATTGAATCGTTCATATTTTATTGTTTTATTGTTGTCTTTTTTATTGTTTTGCTTTGTTTGCCTTGTATGCCTTCTAGCGCTTTGGGTCTGAGAAAAGTGCAGTATAAATAAAATGTATTATTATTGTTGTTATTATCCCTTATACAGGGGGGCTAATAATTCTGACTTCCACTGTACAGTAGCTGTATAGTCATTGTTAAGACTCACCGGCAGTATGGCCCGGTGTGGCCAGGCAAACAAACACACGTGTATCCGCTGACAGTAGCCACACATGACCCTCCATTCTCGCATTGATGATCCTTGCACTGGTCCACCTCCAAATCACAGTTCTTCCCACCAAATCCAACAGGACACCGGCACTCATAATCTCCCAGCAGATCCCGACAGGACCCCCGAACACATGGCTGCTCTCCACACTCGTCAATATTCTCCTGGCAGCGCTCGCCGGTCCATCCTGGAGCACATTTACACACGGCGAGATTGAAGAGATCAGTGCATGTGCCATTATTCAGGCAAGGCTTGGAAAGACATAAAGGAGATCCAATGCATCCTATATGAGGCTCCAGCATCCCGCCGATTCGGATGAATTGAGTTTTTTGTGGCGCCTCTTCATCTAGAGGTCCAAAAAATGGTAGGTAAACTCCACCGATGCGCACTTCGCCCAAACACCCAGTGTAATTTTCTGCCAGCATCACAGTGGAGGAGTTAAAAAAGTCTACCTTTCCAGCAGGAGAAAGGCTGAATCCTGCAGGAGTTCCATCTATTGACATATGCCAACGAAACGCTGATATTCTGGAGCTGGATGCATAGAGCTCCACTCTATGCCATTCTCCATCAGAAACAGTGACGTCGCTGGTGAAAGCGTGAACTTCAAGACTGTTACTGTCACGAAACTTCACGATGATGGAGGAGTTTAGTAGCCCCATGCAGAAGAACTCGATTCGGTTGGAGGAGCGTAAAATCGTCCCGTTTTCTTCTCGCGTCCGCAGCTCCATTGAAATGCTCATCACAGGCTCAAAAAATGAGGCATTTGCGCTGAACTTTAAAGCATTGTTTTCAAATGTAGCGTTGGCTAAACCTGGAGTGAACAAAACACATTGGATTAGCCATTTGCTCAGTCACAAACCTGACAGAAACTGAATACAGCAGCGTTTGAGGTCTGAGGTAAAAAAAGATTTTAAATGTTTTAAAGAAGTCTCTTAACGCTTAGAAATGTGTGGCAAAGAGCTTTGGATTATAATTTTTATGAGGATCAGTGGGAGACTATATGCCAGAATACTCTCATTCCCCTTTCCAGTAATAAAAACGTTGAACAAAACTATACATTTATGCATGGGTTGTATCTGACCCCACTTTGTTTGAGCAAAATGTACCCCAATGTATCATCCAGGTGTCACAGATGTAAAATCTATTTAGGATCATTCATTCATCCATGTTCCTTCGGATTAGTCTCTATTTCAGAGGTCGCCACAGCAGAATGAACCGCCAACTATTTCCGGCATATGTTTTACTCAGCGGATGTCCTTCCAGCCGCAATTCACACACAAACACTAATACACTACGGCCAATTTAGTTTCAATAGTTCACATTTAGACACTGCTTGATGCTATTAGTAGGCTTGGCATGCTGTCCCGGGAGAGAACCCTGAGCTCGGAGATAATTGAGCTCCCGCCTGGTCAATAAGCATATAAAGGGGGTCCGAGATCAGGTAGGTCCCGAGAGCTCCCCTTAGAAAAATGAGGAAAAGGAGGAGATAGGGTGGAAGGGGGATTCTTCCAAAAAGAAAGATAAGGCGGTAGGGTAAAATTGGTCTATTTATTGTACGCTTGGATCACTCTGATTGGATTATTAGTGACTATGGATGAGAATCCAGCCGTGCTTAATCACATGCTCCTCTTGAATTTAGTTTATAAAAATTCATGTATTGCGCATGTGTTTGGACTGTGGGGGAAACCGGAGGACTCGTAGGAAACCCACAAGAACACAGGGAGAACAAGCAAATTCCGCACAGAAATGCCAACTGAACCAGCCGGGACTCGAACCAGCGGCCTTCTTGCTGTGAGACGACAGTGCTAACCACTGAGCCACTGTGCCGCCTATTCAGTATCAATAATGCATATATTTTGGGAATGCAAAACAGCTTTTCTTGAAAGCAGTGCAGAACTTCACAGCCAAAGCTTCGCAAACTCCATTAGACAACATTTATGTGGCTGTTGGTTTTTAGCTCTTTTGCTTTGGTGCCACTCTAGTTCCTTTCCCCCCCCTGTAACTTTTGCTTTGGTTATATTTCTGTGATTATTTCTATTTATTTTTAATTCCACTGTATAAAGCTCACAAGGGACTAAGCCGAAATAAAATGAATGAATGATTTAGCATGTTTGTTTGACTTAAAAGAATGAACCTCAGTGGATTTTGCATGGTTCTGCATCAAGCAAGCATTGACAAAGAGATCATTTGCATTTGATCAAATGTGGGATCCAGTCTTTTTTTCTAACACAACACAAGGACTAATAATGTTGTTTAAATTCTGTCATAATTGTAAGTTTCTTTACATCCATTACAGTTTATTTTTGTAGGTCATATATCTAATATGTTGCCATTTCCCCTGGTTTTATGCTTTATTTTACATTGTGCACAGATTGTTGTTACATGACGGGTTTTTCTGTCTGTTCTTTGTTTTTAATTGTCTTCAAAAACTATTATAAAAATATATTTTATAAACATGTCAATAAAGCACTGTTATATCCAATGAGTCAAAGAGAACTAAATCATCACTTCTTGATAAACTGGCACCAAATATCAGTGAAATGTAGCTTTCTCCTTTTTTCTTCTATAATAAAGTACTTGTGGCTGAAATGATGAGGACGAAATGCAATTAATGGTCATTCAGTCACTTATGACCCTTATACTCACACTCATAACCGTCAGGTAAATCCACACAGCGAGTCCTGGAGTCACAGGGGTCGCTAACACACCAGACACGAGTTTCACACGTCTTTCCAGAGAAGTCAAGCGGACAGAGGCACAAAAAGTCATTCCAGATGACCAGACATTTCCCTCCATTCAGACACGGCTTCATCTGCAAACACACACAGACAAATAAATCAGTCAAAAACCTGAGAGTATCTGAAAGTGAATAAGGCCGACTGTAAAGACAGAAATGCATTCAAAAGTTAACCAGCTAGCCAGCACTCACTTATAGGGATTTACACCCAGCTAACTTTAAATAGTAACACTTCTTGACCCCAGTGAACTACAAACAGAAATGAGGTATCATTGGAAAGAAGACACTTTGGGTTTTACCATGGTCCATCTAGAAACTTTCATGTTAAAAAATGTGTTAATTACTTAATTAATTTTATAATTATGCACATAGTTTACTTAGTTTTTAAGTCAACTAATCACTTTAAAAGCAACAGGTTTACTCACCTTTTAAAGTAAAGTCAACTAATCGCTTTAAAAGCAACGGTTTACTCACTTAGATGTATTAACACCAGGCTATCCGAACTGTTCCCAGGTACGTTTGACCCCCATTTCCCGGTTCGCTTGACAAGTGACATCTTGTTGTGACATTTCGCATGGTTCAATTTGTCTCGATAACTGCAAGTTAATCCTCTTCATATTACGCCCCTCTCTTGCAGTCTGCAGACAGATACACTTGAAAGCTAGTTGAAATTGCTATAAAAGCAACAGGTTTACTCACCTTTTAAAGCAAAGTCTAGTCACTTCAAAGGCAATGGGTTTACTCACTTATTTTAAAGTGAAATCAACTAATCACTTTAAAAGCAATGAGCAGGGTCTGTCTGCAGACTGCAAGACAGGAGCGTAACGTGAAGGGGCGTAACTTGTAGTATCTTAAAGGTGTAACTTGAAGTTATGGAGACCCACATCAAAACTATGTTGTCGGCAAGATGTTGCTGTACATCAGTTATTAACATCTACACCTACTCCACACCTATCCCAACCATCACAGTTATTAACGTACAGCCATTAACGCTGTACATCAGTTATTAACATCTACACCTACTCCACATCTATCCCAACCATCACAGTTATTAACGTACAGCCGTTAACGCTGTACATCAGTTATTAACATCTACACCTACTCCACATCTATCCCAACCATCACAGTTATTAACGTACAGCCGTTAACGCTGTACATCAGTTATTAACATCTATACCTACTCCACATCTATCCCAACCATCACAGTTATTAACGTACAGCCATTAACGCTGTACATCAGTTATTAACATCTACACCTACTCCACATCTATCCCAACCATCACAGTTATTAACGTACAGCCGTTAACGCTGTACATCAGTTATTAACATCTACACCTACTCCACATCTATCCCAACCATCACAGTTATTAACGTACAGCCGTTAACGCTGTACATCAGTTATTAACATCTACACCTACTCCACATCTATCCCAACCATCACAGTTATTAACATACAGCCGTTAACGCTGTACATCAGTTATTAACATCTACACCTACTCCACATCTATCCCAACCATCAGTTATTAACGTACAGCCGTTAACGCTGTACATCAGTTATTAACATCTACACCTACTCCACACCTATCCCAACCATCAGTTATTAACGTACAGCCGTTAACGCTGTACATCAGTTATTAACATCTACACCTACTCCACACCTATCCCAACCATCACAGTTATTATTAACGTACAGCCGTTAACGCTGTACATCAGTTATTAACATCTACACCTACTCCACATCTATCCCAACCATCACAGTTATTAACGTACAGCCGTTAATGCTGTACATCAGTTATTAACATCTACACCTACTCCACACCTAAACCTAACCATCATAGTTATTAACGTACAGCCGTTAACGCTGTACATCAGTTATTAACATCTACACCTACTCCACGTCTATCCCAACCATCACAGTTATTAACGTACAGCCGTTAACGCTGTACATCACTTATTAACATCTACACCTACTCCACATCTATCCCAACCATCAGTTATTAATGTACAGCCGTTAACGCTGTACATCAGTTATTAACATCTACACCTACTCCACATCTATCCCAACCATCACAGTTATTAACGTACAGCCGTTAACGCTGTACATCAGTTATTAACATCTACACCTACTCCACACCTAAACCTAACCATCAGTTATTAACGTACAGCCGTTAACGCTGTACATCAGTTATTAACATCTACACCTACTCCACGTCTATCCCAACCATCACAGTTATTAACGTACAGCCGTTAACGCTGTACATCAGTTATTAACATCTACACCTACTCCACATCTATCCCAACCATCAGTTATTAACGTACAGCCGTTAACGCTGTACATCAGTTATTAACATCTACACCTACTCCACGTCTATCCCAACCATCACAGTTATTAACGTACAGCCGTTAACGCTGTACATCAGTTATTAACATCTACACCTACTCCACGTCTATCCCAACCATCACAGTTATTAACGTACAGCCGTTAACGCTGTACATCAGTTATTAACATCTACACCTACTCCACGTCTATCCCAACCATCACAGCTATTAACGTACAGCCGTTAACGCTGTACATCAGTTATTAACATCTACACCTACTCCACGTCTATCCCAACCATCACAGTTATTAACGTACAGCCGTTAACGCTGTACATCAGTTATTAACATCTACACCTACTCCACGTCTATCCCAACCATCACAGTTATTAACGTACAGCCGTTAACGCTGTACATCAGTTATTAACATCTACACCTACTCCACGTCTATCCCAACCATCACAGTTATTAACGTACAGCCGTTAACGCTGTACATCAGTTATTAACATCTACACCTACTCCACGTCTATCCCAACCATCACAGTTATTAACGTACAGCCGTTAACGCTGTACATCAGTTATTAACATCTACACCTACTCCACGTCTATCCCAACCATCACAGTTATTAACGTACAGCCGTTAACGCTGTACATCAGTTATTAACATCTACACCTACTCCACGTCTATCCCAACCATCACAGTTATTAACGTACAGCCGTTAACGCTGTACATCAGTTATTAACATCTACACCTACTCCACATCTATCCCAACCATCACAGTTATTAACGTACAGCCGTTAACGCTGTACATCAGTTATTAACATCTACACCTACTCCACACCTATTCCAACCATCAGTTATTAACGTACAGCCGTTAACGCTGTACATCAGTTATTAACATCTACACCTACTCCACATCTATCTCAACCATCACAGTTATTACGTACAGCCGTTAACGCTGTACATCAGTTATTAACATCTACACCTACTCCACATCTATCCCAACCATCACAGTTATTAACGTACAGCCGTTAACGCTGTACATCAGTTATTAACATCTACACCTACTCCACACCTATCCCAACCATCACAGTTATTACGTACAGCCGTTAACGCTGTACATCAGTTATTAACATCTACACCTACTCCACACCTAAACCTAACCATCAGTTATTAACGTACAGCCGTTAACGCTGTACATCAGTTATTAACATCTACACCTACTCCACGTCTATCCCAACCATCACAGTTATTAACGTACAGCCGTTAACGCTGTACATCAGTTATTAACATCTACACCTACTCCACATCTATCCCAACCATCATTTATTAACGTACAGCCGTTAACGCTGTACATCAGTTATTAACATCTACACCTACTCCACGTCTATCCCAACCATCACAGTTATTAACGTACAGCCGTTAACGCTGTACATCAGTTATTAACATCTACACCTACTCCACGTCTATCCCAACCATCACAGCTATTAACGTACAGCCGTTAACGCTGTACATCAGTTATTAACATCTACACCTACTCCACGTCTATCCCAACCATCACAGCTATTAACGTACAGCCGTTAACGCTGTACATCAGTTATTAACATCTACACCTACTCCACGTCTATCCCAACCATCACAGTTATTAACGTACAGCCGTTAACGCTGTACATCAGTTATTAACATCTACACCTACTCCACGTCTATCCCAACCATCACAGTTATTAACGTACAGCCGTTAACGCTGTACATCAGTTATTAACATCTACACCTACTCCACGTCTATCCCAACCATCACAGTTATTAACGTACAGCCGTTAACGCTGTACATCAGTTATTAACATCTACACCTACTCCACGTCTATCCCAACCATCACAGTTATTAACGTACAGCCGTTAACGCTGTACATCAGTTATTAACATCTACACCTACTCCACGTCTATCCCAACCATCACAGTTATTAACGTACAGCCGTTAACGCTGTACATCAGTTATTAACATCTACACCTACTCCACATCTATCCCAACCATCACAGTTATTAACGTACAGCCGTTAACGCTGTACATCAGTTATTAACATCTACACCTACTCCACACCTATTCCAACCATCAGTTATTAACGTACAGCCGTTAACGCTGTACATCAGTTATTAACATCTACACCTACTCCACATCTATCTCAACCATCACAGTTATTACGTACAGCCGTTAACGCTGTACATCAGTTATTAACATCTACACCTACTCCACATCTATCCCAACCATCACAGTTATTAACGTACAGCCGTTAACGCTGTACATCAGTTATTAACATCTACACCTACTCCACACCTATCCCAACCATCACAGTTATTACGTACAGCCGTTAACGCTGTACATCAGTTATTAACATCTACACCTACTCCACACCTAAACCTAACCATCATAGTTATTAACATACAGCCGCGAGTTTCGGAGGATATTATAC